>NC_086084.1:8580859-8883889 GCF_948474715.1 Cydia amplana
GAAAAGGAAGAAAATATGACTAACTGTGAGATTTTGATTGGTCAAGAAAGAGTGCAACAAGTGAAAGAGTTTGTGTATCTGGGAACCTTGTTCACTAGGGACGGTAAGCATGATAAGGACATTGAAAGGAGAGTGAATGCTGGAAATCGCGTGAATGGGGCACTTAACGCTTTTATGAGCAGCCAAAAGGTGTCGCAAAAAGCACGGTTGGCTGTGCATAGAGGGGTGTTGGTGCCTACACTCATGTATGGTAGCGAAAGTTGGGTATGGCAGAAGAGGCATCAGAGCCAAGTGAATGCAGTGGAAATGAGAGCGTTGAGAAGTGTGTGTGGTGTGAGATTACAAGATAGAATTAGGAACAGTGTGATAAGGGAAAAGTGTGGACTGAACGAAGATGTAGTGACAAAAATTGAGAAAGGTATGTTGAGATGGTTTGGACACATGGAAAGAATGAGTGAAAGAAGGCTGACAAAGAGAGTGTATAAGGGAGAAGTAGAAGAGGGAGTTGGAAGGGGCAGACCTCGGCGGACTTTCTTCGATCAGATCGGGGAAATCCTGAAGAAAGGCCAGGTCAAGAGCACCCTAAACCGGCGAGCGTGTATGAGGAATATTATGAAAGTAACGGAAGCGAAAGAGGTATGTCAGGATCGTAGCAAGTGGAAATCCGTGGTCTCTGCCTACCCCTCCGGGAAATAGGCGTGATTATATGTATGTATGTATGTATGTAAAATATCAATAAATACATGAGTAGCTAAACATAAAAACCTCAAATAAATGGTAAAGGTAGAACTAAGTAATGCTTCATCGTTGTTTTGTTTCACTAGGTACATGTTAATGGATGCTACTACTATGGTACTACTATGGTTATACTTTACTGTCAACGAAGCGGCTTTTGAATATTTAAGAATAATACAGGACAAATTTAAACTTAATTTCGTTCAAGAAAATGCACTCTTTCAGATATGGTAACATTTGTAGCAAAAACGAGCGCACGACGAACCATTATAATTCATATCACGTCAAATTGCTATTTGAGTATTGTTCTTATTAATGCCACCTCCTTCTTACTTTCCCTTTAACTTATAACGTCTAAAATGTATATCTACATCTTCCGGTCACAGAGTCAACTAGAGTTAATTTGTAAATAAGTTTGCGCGAGTCGCTGGAGCAATAACTGATTCTCGCGACATTTGCCCGCGTCAACCAATCAAACGTTAGAAGGAGTTGAGTATATTTAGTGCCCTAAAAATAAACAGGAGCACACTTGAACTTGAAGGGGGTTCAACAACCGGGGCTGGCCGATCATTCTGTACCATACATACTTGATTCCTAATGGAGTACGTTTGTTATGTTGGAGCGCAGCAGAATGAGTACGTATTGGTTTAGTTTGGGTGGAAATTACTACTAAATATCCGGTTGAAATTGTATTTAGATTTATTCTGCCTGGCCTATTCGAACGTAGATTTGGATATCTAATTAATGTTATTTACTTACTTTTCGTACATGTATTAGCGCGTGCAAGACGCACGGGATTTAGTTCACAACTATGCCCCTTACTAAAGCTACCCCTTTGACTTTTAATTATCTATTTGACCTTTCCATCAAGTTGAAAAATAGTTCTAAATGTCGGTGTCATTATCACAACTATTAAAATATCAAAAAAATACCTACTCTAATGTTCTGTCACTTGAATAATTAAAACCACGCTTGTCTTATATTCTTTGTTATTACACTTACTTACGTATTTTTTGCTAGTGTACTGCATTTTCAAGTCGTGTTTTGTTTTATCTTAAGATCGCTGCGAGGAGCAAGCTGTATTTAAATACACATTTAGTTTGGGTCGCCGCACTCTACGATGGACCGATGGCTATCAACGAAAATAAAATTTGTCCGCGGCAGAAAATCAGTGTGATTAGTGAGGTTAGATGGCTGATAAGGTCTTATGAAGTAATTAAGTCTGACTAGTTAATTAGGTACGTGATCGTTATATGGGCTACTGAAAGTTAATATTGTTTTAGCCCTGATATCAAGAAATGAATAAGTAGGTATAGCTTGTTGTTATGCTTCGTTTTTGTATAAAATATTATATTTGTGGATAAAAAGCATCTTGAAGTTTGCGCGCTTTTTGTTTATCCGGACTATTTTCATATCATTCCATGCCTTTTAACACCATTATATTTACACAATTTCCAATAACCATTTTAACGCATGCAACCACTTATATATAGTTATAGTAATTAGGTTACAATAAAATTTCGAATGTAGATGTATTCCAGGATAAGTCAACCAATTTTCCTCGTATAGTAATGATAAATATTTTGAAAATCGTATAACTAATAAAAAATAAAGTAAAATTAATAGCAACGCACGTAATGACCATAGGTAGATCTTATATCGTTGCAGTAAGGTTTACAAATGGCCAGTCGACTGTATCCATCCCGCCGTTGAGTGGTTTAGTTAGAGGCAAATTTATTAAACTTTCTCAATTATAATTGACCGAAGCGTTAGCGAAGGTCTTCGTCTCAGCTTGTCAAAAATGATTTCGTATGTCCGGATGTTCTCTACAGGTCGCAATTCTCAGCCGATTGTCCTGAAATTTTCTAATAGAATTTTTAGTCGATTCAGTTTTTGCAAATTTTTCGCGACATCTACAGCTCAGAGAGCCGCTAGTATTAATAAGATAAACTTAAAAAACAATACAGTATCCTTTCTGTTCCTTGGAATAATTCTTCTAAAATTATATAAGTAATTACTCACACTTACACGTACACTTAGCATGATTGTAAGTAAGTAGACACTCCTATCTTTCATCATATGCCTTCCCACTGTCTCCAACGCAAATATTTTGAATAATTAATCTCAAGTAGATTAAGCAGTTAGCTCACAAATTAAAGAATAACATGGCTGCCAGATGTGATGTAAGTCCCACGTTTCGTTTAGCAAGAAGGCATTAAGAATATGAGTTTCATGTATTATACTGCGATTGCTTTGAGGGAGGGAGGCATTTGCGTCGTATTGATTCCGCTATATTTGGAACCCGTCTGCCCACCACGTGACAATTTGCCTTTTGCAGCTACTGATTAAGTAAGTGTATCTCTTTGAACGTCTCGTCTATATCAATTACTGCTCTGCACCAATACAATCAACGTTAACGTTTATGATGGTTGCCTTAATTCATTTTTTTTTATTTTGTGACGGAACTTCACTTTCAGACTTATTTTACGCGAAATAAATATAGTTATATTTTAGTATTACAGTTGAGATTATATGAATTCCCAACTCGATCGTAAATTAATCATAATTATAATGAATGAATTTAATGACCAGTAATTAAATTTGCTATGTTGGGTTATTTTTATGGAGAACGAAAAGTGTGTATTATTAAAAAACGTCATTAATATTAATTTAATTCACTCTCATTTTTTAATGTAACATATGTATTTAATTTCCACATGATATTAGGTACTTAAAAAAGCGGCCAAGTGCGAGTCGGACTCGCGCACGGAGGGTTCCGCGCCATCAACAAAAAATAGAGCAAAACAAGCAAAAAAAAGAAGCAAAAAAACGGTCACCCATCCAAGTACTGACCCCGCCCGACGTTGCTTAACTTCGGTCAAAAATCACGTTTGTTGTATGGGAGCCCCACTTAAATCTTTATTTTATTCTGTTTTTAGTATTTGTTGTTATAGCGGCAACAGAAATACATCATCTGTGAAAATTTCAACTGTCTAGCTATCACGGTTCGTGAGATACAGCCTGGTGACAGACGGACGGACGGACGGACAGCGGAGTCTTAGTAATAGGGTCCCGTTTTTACCCTTTGGGTACGGAACCTTAAAAAGAAGCAAATCTCATTCATACATTTATAAACATAATGATTAGCTAGTTAGTTACGTTCGTACTTAGGCCTTACTAAAGTAATTAGGTGTGTGATGAGCTGGTGAGTTAAATACAGAAGGTTTAGTATATATGTAGTTCTATTGTCTACGCAGGATATCGAATATAAAAGTATTACCTATGAAATCTTATTTTAGTACAGAAATCAACGTCAGTCTTTATTACACATATTACTATTTCATGAAAGAAGTAGGTATATGGCCCAAAAGCTCGTCTAGCTATACATAGATACGTTAAAACATGCATTCTGTACATTAGACATCCTTTTATCCTATAACTAATATTCAATTCCATTTGACCGTTGCACTTTTACGACGAGTATATGCATTCACATCCTAGTCCGAGAGCCCATTTCACAGGCTGGTTTTACATGCACTTTATTAAACATTCACAACAGGTGCTACGATCAATAGTCCAATGTCTACTAAACTACTAAACAGTTTGTTCTGGAATAATTTAAGCAATCCGACACCGAACGGAAATAGACCTTTAAGGAAAAAGCTTGTACTTTTGGACTATTGGAGATTTGTTTGTAGATGCATCTAAATAAGACGCTCTGTTTAGTTTATTCCTTAATTTGGATAAATAAATGGACTTCTTTTTGCAGTTAAATAAATCTAAATATGTATGTTATTTAGACATCTACAAGAATTTATGGGATAAATTGAATTAGATTCTCTGCGCGGACATGAAAAAAAGTATATTTGAAAAGCGATTGTAAAAACTTAATTTCTTTGCAGTTATCCATCAGTGGCGTTTATATATTTATTATGTAACTCGGTTCCCATCTTCTTACATATTACGACACAAATGAGAAATGAGCACCTTATATGCAACTTTCGAAAAAAAAAAACAATCCAAATAAGCACTGGCAATGCCATGCCCAACGGGTATGTTCGACGGCCTACTACTGTTCTATTGTATGTAATATGACAACGATTGTTCTGCATTCCTGATTAAAAAAAAACGGATTCAGTTGATAGATTTAATTATGTACCTACAGGTGAGGCGTACCTAATCTATATATATAAATGCAAGTGTCCTGACTGACTGACTGACTGACTGACTGACTGACTGATTCATCAACGCAGAGCCGAAACTACAAAAGATAGAAAGTTGAAATTTGCACACTAGGTTGCATTTATAAAGTGTACAAGAGATAAGAAGCGATTTTGAAAAATTCAACCCCTAAGGGGGTTAAAAAGGGGATGAAAGGTTGTATGGGGAACAAGTTTTATTTTAAGCTAAGAATTTGAAACTTTGTAAAAATGTATTATATTAAAAAACAAGAAAACTAATTTCAGCGTTTTTGAAAATTCATCCCCCAAGGGGGTGAAAAGGGGTTAAAAGTTTGTATGGTGATCAAATATTTTTGTGAGTGTGGGACTTGAAACTTTGCATATGGGGATATTATTATAAGACAGGAAAAGTAATTTCAGCGTTTTTGAAAATTCATCCCCTAACAGGGTTAAAAAGGGGTTGAAAGTTTGAATCCATTACAAATGCTTTGAAACTTCTTAGAAAGGCATAATAGCCGATTACAAAAAAAAAGTAATTGCAGCGTTTTTGCAAATTCAACCCCTAAGGGGGTTAAAAGGGGGATGAAAGTTCGTCTTGGGGTGCAAATTTTATTTTGATCTAGGAACTTGAAACTTTGCAAAAAGGTATTAAATTAAAATACAAGAAAACTAATTTCATCGTTTTTGAAAATTCATCCCCCAAGGTGGTGAAAAAGGGGTTGAAAGTTTGTATGGAGATCAAATATTTTTGTGAGTGTGGGACTTGAAACTTTGTATATGGGGATATTATTATAAGACAGGAAAAGTAATTTCAGCGTTTTTGAAAATTCATCCCCTAACAGGGTTAAAAAGGGGTTGAAAGTTTAAATCCATTACAAATGCTTTGAAACTTCTTAGAAAGGCATAATAGCCGATTACAAAAAAAAGTAATTGCAACGTTTTTGGAACTCAACCCCTAAGGGGGTTAAAAAGGGGATGAAAGTTCGTCTTGGGGTGCAAATTTTATTTTGATCTAGGAACTTGAAACTTTGCAAAAAGGTGTTAAATTAAAATACAAGAAAACTAATTTCAGCGTTTTTGAAAATTCATCCCCTAAGGTGGTGAAAAAGGGGTTGAAAGTTTGTATGGATATCAAATATTTTTTCGAGCGCGGGACTTTAATCTTTGCATTTGGGGATATTATTAGAAGACAAGAAAAGTAATTTCAGCGTTTTGTAAAATTCATCCCCTAATAGGGTTAAAAAGGGGTTGAAAGTTCGTATAGGGTTCAAATTTTATTTTAAGCTAGGAACTTGAAACTTTGTAAAAAGTTATTAAATTAAAATACAAGAAAACTAATTTCAGCGTTTTTGAAAATTCATCCCCTAAGGTGGTGAAAAAGGGGTTGAAAGTTTGTATGGATATCAAATATTTTTTCGAGCGCGGGACTTGAGTCTTTGTATTTGGGGATATTATTAGAAGACAGGAAAAGTAATTTCAGCGTTTTGTAAAATTCATCCCCTAACAGGGTTAAAAAAGGGTTTAAAATTCGTATAGGTTTCAAATTTTATTTTAAGCTAAGAACTTGAAACTTCGTAAAGAGATATATTTTTAATATGCAAGAAAACTATTTTCTGCGTTTTTGAAAATTCATCCCCTAAGGTGGTGAAAAAGGGGTTGAAAGTTTGTATGGATATCAAATATTTTTTCGAGCGCGGGACTTGAATCTTTGCATTTGGGGATATTATTAGAAGACAAGAAAAGTAATTTCAGCGTTTTGTAAAATTCATCCCCTAATAGGGTTGAAGGTTCGTATAGGGTTCAAATTTTATTTTAAGCTAGGAACTTGTAACTTTGTAAAAAGTTATTAAATTAAAATACAAGAAAACTAATGTCAGCGTTTTTGAAAATTCATCCCCTAAGGTGGTGAAAAAGGGGTTGAAAGTTTGTATGGATATCAAATATTTTTTCGAGCGTGGGACTTGACTCTTTGTATTTGGGGATATTATTAGAAGACAGGAAAAGTAATTTCAGCGTTTTGTAAAATTCATCCCCTAACAGGGTTAAAAAAGGGTTAAAAATTCGTATAGGTTTCAAATTTTATTTTAAACTAAGAACTTGAAACTTCGTAAAGAGATATATTTTTAATATGCAAGAAAACTAATTTCTGCGTTTTTGAAAATTCATCCCCTAAGGTGGTGAAAAAGGGGTTGAAAGTTTGTATGGATATCAAATATTTTTTCGAGCGCGGGACTTGAATCTTTGCATTTGGGGATATTATTAGAAGACAAGAAAAGTAATTTCAGCGTTTTGTAAAATTCATCCCCTAATAGGGTTGAAGGTTCGTATAGGGTTCAAATTTTATTTTAAGCTAGGAACTTGTAACTTTGTAAAAAGTTATTAAATTAAAATACAAGAAAACTAATGTCAGCGTTTTTGAAAATTCATCCCCTAAGGTGGTGAAAAAGGGGTTGAAAGTTTGTATGGATATCAAATATTTTTTCGAGCGCGGGACTTTAATCTTTGCATTTGGGGATATTATTAGAAGACAAGAAAAGTAATTTCAGCGTTTTGTAAAATTCATCCCCTAATAGGGTTAAAAAGGGGTTGAAGTTCGTATAGCGTTCAAATTTTATTTTAAGCTAGGAACTTGAAACTTTGTTAAAAGTTATTAAATTAGAATACAAGAAAACTAATTTCAGCGTTTTTGAAACTTCATCCTGTAAGGTGGTGAAAAAGGGGTTGAAAGTTTGTATTGATATCAAACATTTTTTCGAGCGCGGGACTTGAATCTTTGGATTTGGGGATATTATTAGAAGACAGGAAAAGTATTTTTGCGTTTTGTAAAATTCATCCCCTAACAGGGTTAAAAAGGGGTTGAAAGTTTGTACGGGTTTCAAAGTTTATTTTAAGCTAGGAACTTGAAACTTCGTAAAAAGGTATTAAATTAAAACTGCAAAAAATTTATTTCAGCGTTTTTGAAAATTCATATCTCAAGGTGGTGAAAAAGGGGTTGAAAGTTTGTATGGAGATCAGATATTTTTGTGAGTGCAGGGCTTGAATTTTTGTACAGAGGCATTTATTAGAATACAAGAAAAGTAATTTCAGCGTTTTTAAAAGTACATCCCTTAAAAGGGTTAAAAAGGGGTTGAAAGTTTTTATGGGGTTCAAATTTTATTTTAAGCTAGGAACTCGAGACTTCTTAAAAGGGTATTTTATTAAAAGAGAAGAAAACTTATTTCAGCGTTTTTGAAAATTCATCTCTCAAAGTGGTGAAAAAGGGTAAAAAGTTTGTATGGAGATCAAACATTTTTGTGAGTCTTTGTAAAATGGCATTTTATTATAATACGAGAAAAGTAAATTCAGCGTTTTTAAAATTCATCTCTTAAAGGGTCGAAAGGGGGTTGAAAGTTTGTAAAGTTGCAAACAAACTTGAAACTTCGTAAAAAGGTATTTCATCAAAAGAGAAGAAAACTAATTTCAGAGTTTTTGATAATTCATCCCCATGGTGGTGAAAAAGGGGTTGAAGATTTGTATAGAGGTCAAACATTCATTTGAGTGCGGGACTTTAATCGTTGTAAACTTTGTATATAGGCATATTATTAAAATACAAGAAAAGTAATTTCAGCGTTTGTAAAAATTCATCCCCTAAAATGGTTAAAAAGGGGTTGAAAGTTTGTATAGGGTTCAAATTTTATTTAAAGCTAGGAACTTCAAACTTCGTAAATAGGTAGTTAAGTAGTAGGTTTTATTAAATAGAGGACATGAAAATCTTCTGGTTGAGAGGGATTATATCGAGAACAATTTTATTCAGTTAGGGGCTTGAAGCTTCGTAGGTTGTGAAAGACAAGTATCATGCGTTGTAATATTAATAATTAACAAATGATTAACCGTCTTACTGCGATCTTTTGCTGCATAATGTTCTAAGCTAATGTAGAATATATAACCACCAATATACAAATCCACGCGTACGAAGTCGCGGGCAACAGCTAGTACTTATATATGTAATATACGTACGTAGGCGTACCTAATACTTATGTACCTAATACTAATACGTATATATGAACACACCGGTTGAGAGAGTGTATGAGGCGCGTAATTTAGGTCTCATAATGGATTGTGGACTACGTTATGAGAAGCATATCTCTGAAGCCATTAGGAGTTGTTTTTACAAGCTTAAGGTTTTATATAAAATTCGGCCATATTTAAGCGAAAACCTGCGATGTCAACTAGTTGAATCACTTGTCCTATCAAAATTAAATTATGTGGATGTAGTGTTTGGGCCTAGACTTCTTGCTAAAACAAAGAGACTCATTCAACGTGTTCAAAATGCCTGTGCTCGCTTCTGTTTCAATATTCCGTTGAGAGCCCACGTGACTCCGTTTCTGAATAGTCATATGATCCTCAAAATGCAACACCGTCGTAAACTTCATCTGGCCTGTTTGCTCTTTGGTGTGCTGAAGTATAGAACGCCCCCATATCTCTTCAATAAGCTATCTTGTATTAAGCTCCGCGAACGCCGTAACTGTGGGATTCAATTGTTGACGCCGCGCCATGCCACAGCAGCTTTTCGTGGTAGTTTCAGCTACGCCGCGTCGAAGGTTTGGAATAATATACCTCCGCCATTGAGAAACCTGCAAAGTATTCATAGTTTTAAGTCAAAGCTTAAACAGTATTTATTTAATCACCAACTTAACCAGGAAGCCTACAGACTTGATACGAGCTGCCTGTAGTTTGTAAGTACTTTTACTTATGCTTACCACAAGTGTTTTGTTCCTTCAGCCTGGCAAGAGTTCATTATTCCTGATACGCCATACTTAGTAGAGTATTATTATGTTAGTATTCGTTTACCTACAAATCCTACGATGCTGTCTTGTTAAACTAATCTTATAAAATTGATTTCATGAACGCTCGATATTGGTCTGGTCTGTCATTGCCTTTTTTTTTTAGTTAGTGTAGCCACCGTTGGCGCTAGCTGCATATGCAGCTGTAATGTACAGCCAAGGTATGGTTGGACCGGATCAATACAGTGTTGCGAGCACGATGCTTGTTTTAATGTTGTTTTATATGTATAAATTAGTCTTAATTTAATTTAATATAGTCGTTATGTTGTATCTTCCTTCTGTGTAACTTTTATTTTACTATTTGTTCACTTTACGTTATTTGATGTCTTTTTCTTCTTGTCTGTTACCCTCCGTGATTCTTCTCACTTGACGGTCTCATCGGAAGACCAGCGCTGGAAGCCACCAGCAACATGCTGAGATGAGGCCATTTCGTGGCACTTTAATCTTATTTTGTGTTTCTTTTATATTATGTATTGTTTGTGCTTACGAATAAATTATATTCTATTCTATTCTATTCTATTCTACTTATCATACTCTTGTTAGAAGGTACTTTTGCATGTCGACGATATGTATTGAAAACTTTAACCGCAATAATTCAACAACTTGGTAAACATGCAAGAAAAACCCGAAACAGCCGAAATCAATTTATTATTTGCCCACCACTAAGTTGTCTAGCACTGCTTTAAATTATATCCAAGTCGATTGGATATTTATTGATGTTAGAAACTTTTCCAAGTCGGACAACTTGTGTATTCGGAAGCAGAAAACCAAACATTTCTTACAAAGCGGTTAAATTAACTGGTTAAGTTGTAAAACTAAGTCTGGGATACTAATTTGGGTGGGCAGTCTGGATTATTTTAGATAGCTCTTCACAAAAATGTAATTGGACTAGACCTAATCTCGAGTGGATTTCCCCTAAAGTTACACCTTATTTTCTGATTGAACCTTTATCCTCATAAAGGCGTACTTACTCATTTTATTTTAACCTTCATATGTGATATAATCATTACGTACGTATACTGTACGAGTTCTTATTTATCCTCAGTGTCTTAGAGGCATGTAAACATATTTTTGGACCGTTGGCTTATAAAGATGTCTGTGAACTCGACTGTACACAGGAGTGACAACTTTAATTTTAAAAACTTCTCTAACTAACCTAGTTATCTTCTGGTATAAGTAATATTCCTGTAAATCCATCTTTAACATCACAAATCTATTTTACTTGTGATAACAAGAGAAATCCTCGAAAAGTCATTTAACCCGTTAACGGTGCAATGATTTAAATAAAATATTCTAAAAGAAATGACCTTACACATCTATTGTATCGGGTCGCATTCCAGTGGTTCCCTAGATTCCGTTCGGCTAAGGGAAAATGTTCTCGACTTTAACGATCCTCTTAAATCTTTTGAAAAATAACTACAATTTTATGGTATGTGACGACCGGTGACTAAGCGTTAACTTTTTGAAGGGTTCTAGTATTTTAATTCCAGCATTACTTATATCTACTACAAAATATTCCCACTAAAGTAACCATTTTTATTAAAATCCTGTCGTCTGGTACCTTACCTAACCACATTACCTACAACTAAGTACTTATTAGCAAATATGATAACATAAATGAATTTTAGCTCCGTAAAATATTATTTTTCTAGCTGCTTGTGCAGTTGTTGTATGAAAAACAAAAAATAGGTACACTTTTATGTTGTTTTTCATCCACATGAATTTTCATTAATAATTTATATTATACTTTCCATACAGGCAAAAGGGCAGACTCCAAAGAAGATAGCTCAAGTGTATATACCTACCTACATATTATTCTTTTGACAAGTTTGTATACCTATTCCCGACGGGAGGCCAGCTAGGTGACGAACAAGCTCAATAAAAAGTGAAATATATCGTCGGAATAGAGCCGTTTACGCAACTCCCTCAAGAACCTTAAAACTCACGCCGCTTACCAACAACGTA
This sequence comes from Cydia amplana, assembly GCF_948474715.1. Taxonomy (NCBI): domain Eukaryota; kingdom Metazoa; phylum Arthropoda; class Insecta; order Lepidoptera; family Tortricidae; genus Cydia; species Cydia amplana. Next base: position 8,592,564 of record NC_086084.1, read on the forward strand.
TCAAATTACAAAAACACGAACAATAAATTTCAATCGCTCCAGGCGCTACATTATATGATATTTATGCGACTAATAATTAATGAAGCCGTGAAGCCGTAACGAACTTCACGAACTTCAGGGAGTGACTCGGCTAACTTGGAAGTTACACTTCCTGTTCCGAAGTCGACTTACGCTTACTTACTTCCTTAGTGACATTAGATTAGTTCCGAACAGTTGGAAGTTTGGTATGGTGACCTGTCTGTTATGTCTTGCATTTGGCCCGGACCCGTGGATTACAGATGTCAAGGGATGTGTTATGTTGCCATGTTTCATCACTGTCCTTGGTCTAAGCGTAAAGTCCCTCGAATGAACATAATTTCAGAGGAAGGTAGCTCAGTGACTTTCGATTAGTTCTGACCAGTTAAAGTTCTGTCTAATTACCTGTCTATTATCTAACACTTACATTTAAACGGGTGCTGTGGATGTCAGGACTGTCAGGAGGCCCTTTGGCAGTTACGTTGCTGTGTCATCCTCCTTCGACATTTATACATACTCTAGTGATATACATACATAAGTCCAACAAATAAACAGACATTTACATATTGTAGTGATATACTCGTAATTCCGCTAGGTCTCAAGATATAAACACATTTTTACCTAAATGGATAAAAAACGCGTGACGTTCCGTTGTTATTTTCTACTGATTCCGTTCATCACAATTTACAGTTTACTTGCAGATAATATCATTTCTATTAAGTTCTTGCCAACTCTATAATCATTCACAGATAATTTTAATAGCGAAAATCATCCATCATGTCAAATTCATTGAAAATAGCTTGAAGTAAGTACAAGCGGAAAATCCCACCCTTGTTTGAGCCTTTGAGGGATTAGACATTAGAATTGAAACATGTGAAACACAACTATGGCCGACTTTATATTAACAAGCTTTTATTAGGTCGACCTGTATGTAACTATGTAATGAAATCTAAGGTAACTAATTTGGGTAAGTAATAGAACGTATAAAAACCTATAATATATTGCTCAGAATATATAAATTCAATTAGCATAATTTTGAATGGCATAACGTACAATAAATATAACGTGCGATACATATAAAAATGAATTCTATAATTTTATAATGTATAATGAACTTTACATATACCATGACATGACAATACAATAATATGGTACTGTCGAACTGATGACAATACAATAATATGGTACTGTCGAACTGATCTGATGATGGAGACAAGAGATGGCCATAGGAACTCTGTGATGAAACAACGCAAGCTAATTGTGTTAGGGGTTTTTAGAATTGTCTCGATGAGTAAGGTATTAGTTGTCTGTCGTAAGAAAAGTACAGTCAGCGATAAAAGCTTGTACCAAAAATTAATTTTTTGCCAAAAACTTATTTAGTGTTACGTACTATTTATTTTCGATTTGTATTACATAATTCTAAGTAGAAAGGGAAGGTCTTTGCCCAGCAGTGGGACACAAGATTAAAAAGTCTAAGTACTCAATCATTTTACGTAAAACTCTGGTTAGAAGTGATCTCCACTGGTTACCGCTGGTTGGCACTTACAAAACCATTCAATTAGCGATATCTCAGACATCGTACAAAAATGTAATAATCATGCAAACTATGTATAATAATATTAATAATAAGCGTTTCGTTGTGTTACCTTGGGGTAATCCCTTTCCTTTTAAGACGGAGACAAATGAGCGTTGAAAATAAACAAAAGCAAATTAGAAACTCGCGGCCACGATTCAAGCTTAGTAACGGTAAAAATATTACAGAAGGAAATACTAAAATTACCGTACGTAAGTTACATTTTCTTTATTGTTATTATGATACAGCTATTTCTGTCGTTTCATACGAATGTGGTTAACGACATGCCATAAGTAATTGCCAGCGGAGACCTCCCGGTCTCGTGACAGAGCCTGCTGGGTGATAGTGGCTTTTATCGTTTTATTTCATATTAGAAGTAATCAATTTATGACGCAGTGAGTAGTGGCTTTTATTATATATATTATTCTATTAAATACGAAAATAGATTTCGTTGTTGTAATAAACATTAATGAGGAAGGCTTACTGTATGTGCGTCTCACTTCCAGTTTACTGTTGAAAAGCGAGTAAGACACGTGACACACTTAACATTTGCATTAGATTCTATTAGTTTAACGTCGCATCAGGCCCAACCCAACTAACTAGATGAAAAATCTATAAAAATATCGAAATATTATTGACCGAAGCGTAGCGAAGGTCTACGTTTTGACTCGGGCATTTTGCTTTTGTATGTCCGGATGTTCTCCTCGACAGGTCACAATTCTCAACCGATTCTTGTGAAATTTTGTGACCAGATTCTATGAGGAAATAAATTTTTTTTGACGATCCCGTTATTGGAAATTTTCAAAAATGGAGGAGTTGTGATACCTCGCGCTTAAACAAATAGTCGTATCGATATCATAAGAGTATTTTCTTTTTGAGACATATTTACATACTAAATGGCAAAAAATGCAGAAAAATTGTATTGCTGGTTTAGGCGGTATTTAGATATTTAGTTTGTATTCGAGAATGACTAGCCGAATTTCGTCAGCTTAGCTAAGAACTATCATGGCGCATTTTGTAAACAATCGCTTTTTTAGGGTTCCGTAGCCAAATGGCAAAAAACGGAACCCTTATAGATTCGTCATGTCTGTCTGTCTGTCCGTCTGTCTGTCCGTCCGTATGTCACAGCCACTTTTCTCCGAAACTATAAGAACTATACTGTTGAAACTTGGTAAGTAGATGTATTCTGTGAACCGCATTAAGATTTTCACACAAAAATAGAAAAAAAACAATTAATTTTTGGGGTTCCCCATACTTCGAACTGAAACTCAAAATTTTTTTTTTCATCAAACCCATACGTGTGGGGTAGTGGATAGGTCTTCAAAAATGATATTGAGGTTCCTAATATCATTTTTTTCTAAACTGAATAGTTTGCGCGAGAGACACTTCCAAAGTGGTAAAATGTGTGTCCCCCCCCCCCTAACTTCTAAAATAAGAGAATGATAAAACTAAAAAAAATATATGATGTACATTACCATGTAAACTTCCACCGAAAATTGGTTTGAACGAGATCTAGCAAGTAGTTTTTTTTTAATACGTCATAAATCGCCTAAATACGGAACCCTTCATGGGCGAGTCCGACTCGCACTTGGCCGCTTTTTTTTGTTTGCACACAGAAAGTCTGGGTTCGATCCCCAGTAAGACATAACTTTTTGTACTTTTTTGTCACTTAAACTTCGTATTTTTTTAAATAAATTAAAATCTTTGTATTGTTGATTGATCAAACCGCTGTGTGGCGCTGTCATCGTGCACGGTCCCAATAAGCTATGCTCGCGAGGTCTACAGCTCACAGAGCCACTAGTTTATTATATTTATTGCTCATATGCTCTTATTTATAGATATTTATGATATTTATTAATTGCAAAACACTTGTAAACTAGCTAACGACATATACCAATTAAGTGCAACACCAAGCACAACACCCACTTGTCAACATTAAACAAACATCCAAATTACGCGCATAACCCCAAGCGATAAGTCTCAAATTGCGTCACATGTCACAGAAACCAATTCCCACATGAACGATCGCCCGAAGTGGGGTCAAAAGTTAAAGGCGGTAAAAAAGCGTCGGCAGCTGTTTGGCACATGGCGCTCATGGAAAAACGCTTAATAAAACCAAGGACTGGCTCGCTCATTTCTTTTAGCTCACGTTTTTTTGTCAGCTCCATCGAGTACTGGATATACCTACCGAGTTTGTAGAACGAATTGGTTGTTAATTCAGGATGAAGGCAATGATTAGTGTCGTTTGTCTTGGCGCGGATACAGCGATCTATAGCGTAAATTGTAGGTACGTGAGTTTATGGGATTTGTACCGTTTTAGGTTGTGCCTTTTGGTTGCGGCTGCATTTGAGACAGGATAAGGACTGACCCTATAAGAACTTGAGGCAACGTGCAGCGTGTAAGCAGTATCAACGTGTCACATGTTGAGTTTTTGCCATATCTATTTACCTACGTAAACGGTGTGTTAACCAATTTAAACGTCGGTTTGATCGATATCTTAAACATATAACTTTTTTTCTCAAAGACATTTTTTGGTTTTAATAGAAAATATGTACTTAGAAAACTACATACATAGAACACAAAATTATTCAACTCCAAAAGTGCAGCTCATAATTTTCTCAAAGCCCAATTTCTGAAATTAGTTTTTGTTCAGTTAGCCGTACTGATGCGAATTATAATTTCCGAGTGGTTGCGTTTTATGCACGGCTCCGCTGTGTGACACCTGATCGCGGTAATTTCCTTGTGCCTCCAATTAACCGGAGAATCCTCTGCAATTCACAGGAAATTCGGCTTCGGATATCGCTTATAATATGTGCAAAAAATATACACCATTCTGATCTGACATCCAAAATATAAATGCTGATTATTATGAGGGATACAGTGTACACAACCCACGGTACTACCTAAGAGAAAGAATTTATGATGGTAGGATACATTATAAATTCGCTAAAGTTTTTCATCGCTGTTCTATGAATAATTTGCTACATGTTACCTAGTTGATTGATTTTCTTTAAGCAATGTTTTAATCATTAAATGGAGCTCAGGATTTACGGCTAGTCATTAAGGTCAAGCGAATTCTGAAAAAAAATCTAGGTTAATATTTTTTGTTCAACTGGCTAAACAGTCTAATTTTGATTAACTCTAATTAAGCGCTATTTTCGCGATCAGTGTAGCATTAAATTAATTGGGAACATCAACACTTAAAATTCTGTCCAAATAGCCACTTAAGTTTCTTTTATTATAAATGTTTGTGGCAGCTACGGTTTTTTATTTTAGGCGATGGAATTGTCCCCTTGATAAATTGAGGCTGTTGCCGAAAGGAAGGAAGCGATGAAAAAGTTTGGGCATTGTTTTAAACACTTCCTTCATAATTTGGATATCGTGTTTCCTGGTCAGCGTTGCGTCGGATCCAACCCTAAAATATTGTCTAGATAAATCGCGAGTTGGTAAATAACTTGGATAAACAAGCTTGGTATTGCGGCAAACTTTCCGGAATCAATAATTAGGTAAACTTTCGGTTTAACTTTGTTTTGTCTTGAGATTTCGGAATCAATTGGGTACCTATACGTTTACTTTCATTGGCCTTTATACACAGTTTTATTATTAACAGAACGTAAGCTGCCAATTCATATAATGTTGTGAAGTTCTTTAATCTCTAGTGAAAGCGCAAACTATGTTGACACCTGTTTCATAGCGAACATGCTTTCTAGTCAAAGTACTCAAAAATAAGATGACCTATCTGGAAAGTTTTTACTGTCATAGATGTACTGATAATTATTTTTGTTGATAAGTGTTCGTCGAAATATTTGTTGTATTACTATGACTAAGCTTAAAACGAAGGATAATTTTAAGGCTCGGGGACTGTAACTTTTTGCACTAGCTTGGGATTCGAGAACTTGTCGCCATTCTCTTAATTACTGACATCCGTTTGATTGGTCACTGGCATTGTTTGCTCCTCTAACGCAATTGCACCAAATCCCAAGTCCCTTTTAATAGACGGCAGACAATTAACCACAGGCTATCGACCTTTGTCACGCATTCTGTGAATGTTGGCAAATCGAGGGCATGACATTTAGTCACACCGTTTCCTCTCAATTTTTTTCGGGATAGAATTGGGTGAAAAGAAACGCATGATCCGTTGCGTTTCTTAGCGTGTAGTAATGTAGCTAACGTTATTTTAGATGAAAACAACTCTAGCATATAAAGTACTCTTATTTAACCTTCTTTTAAAATTTCTTTGTAGTTTTACATGTATGTAAAATTTATAATTATTGGTGCAATAAAGAATATTTATTTACTTATTTACTACTACTACCGTAGCTTAGTCTCTTTAAATAAAGTGTTCGAAATTAAAATGGCATTTGCTACAGTTAATTAATCTGGGTTTTTTCCCAAGAAATAAGAATTTATGACTATTATTACTTTGGTATCTGTCCAAGTACACGATAACTAAAGCATGTAGGTACTCACGTAAAGGAAAGTGCATCGCTATGTCGCGACATTAAATTGGGTACCTAATTCAATGATAACAAATAAATAGCTATAACGGTCTCGAGACGAAGGAGATGGAGTTATATCCATCCACATTTGTTAGAGCAGTGTATAAGATTAGAGTCTCACAGGCGGCACGGTCGGTCATTCAATTTATCTCGTGACAAATAGATAGAAATCAGTATTTGATCGAATGAACGCATACGTTCGTTTAACTGCTTGCGAGATACTGGTGTGTGTTTGATTTTACTATTATACAAATATAGCATTTGTTGAATATACTTATTTAAAGATGGGAGCGAAATTCTAGTTTCATAGATATTTATTTCTAGATACTTTATTATTCACTGCACAAATACAAGTACCATAACATAGTAAGTACATTTAAAAGATTATGCAGGAAACAAAATACTAAGTATGCCTTGGTCTGCGTAGGAAGGAAAAGTCTATATAGTTTTCTTGCGGTTTACTTTATCAAAGTACCATTATATTTTGATACTTGTGTCGACATTAATCCATGATCTGGTAGAACAAATACATTGAATAAAGCAACGTTTATATATGGCCGTAACGTTTAGCATTTATAAAGAATCGTGTAAAACCCTCCTGGCTCGTCGCAAAGTCGAAGTAAAAATCTTCACGTATTGCTAGTGTGATGGACGAACACTTATCGACATTATAGTTTGATAACTCTTATTTTCATTGCTTGATGGATTGCTGACTTGAATATTATAGTGCAGTAGCTGAGTCGACTACTAACGTAACCCGTCATCAACCCTGTTATTACTATTTATAGAACCAGTGATTTTTGTCATTTTTCCAGCGATAACTTGCTTTCTAAATGAAGACTCCTTAATGTCGACTTTAGGCAAAGGAACTACAGGTCAGGTGGGTCCTTATGCTCTCTTTTTAGAATAGAATAGAATAGAATAGAATAGAATAGAAATAATTTTATTCGTGAGCACAAACAGAAAATAGAAACAGATATAACAGATATAACAGAGATATAACAAGAGATGACAAGAGATATAACAGAGAATAAAAGGATAAAGTGCCACGAAATGGTCTCATCTCAGCATGTTGCTGGCGACTTCCAGCGCTGATCTTCCGATGAGACCATCCGGTGAAACAATCACGACAGGTAACATGAATACAAAACAAAATTAATATATAACATACAAAAGACAAAGACAGCAAAAAGATAAAAATACATTACAATAAATTACTATGTACAATGTTGGGTCGAACCCGTCTTGGCCGTACATTACGCCTGACAGCTAGCGCCATGCGGCAACTATGCAGAATAAACTAAAAACTAAATGAAGAAGACAGGTCGATTTCATGAGCAACATCAATATTTTATCGATCTCACAGATTTAACTACGTACAAACAGACAACTGATGGCAATTTCTAAAGTAATGTGCCATGGCAATGCAAAGGGAACGTAATCTAAGTGGTAAGTACAAGCAGAAACTACAGGCAGCTTGTATCGTGTAAGCAGGTTTCCTGGCTAAGTTGGTGGCTAAGCATGTACTGTTTAAGCTTCGTTTTAAAACTATAAATACTTTGCAGGTTCCTCATTGGCGGCGGCACGTTATTCCAACATTTTGAGGCCGTATAGCTATAGCTGCCCCGGAAAGCTGCCGAAGCGTGGCGTGGCGTCAACAATTGAATTCCACATTTACGGCGGTCGCGGAGCCTAATACAAGATAACTTGTTAAAAAGATATGCAGGGGTTTTATACTTCAGAACTCCGAAGAGCAAACAGGCCAAATGGAGTTTACGCCGGTGCTGCATTTTGAGGATCTTATGACTGTTAAGAAACGGAGTGACGTGAGCTCTCAACGGAATATTAAAACAGAAGCGAGCACAGGCATTCTGAACACGTTGTATGAGTCTTTTTGTTTTAGCAAGAAGCCTAGGCCCAGTTACAATATCCATATAGTTCAGTTTTGATAGTACAAGTGACTCGACCAGTTGAATGCGCAAGGTTTCGCTTAAATATGGCCGAATTTTATATAGCACCTTAAGCTTGTAGAAGCAACCTCTTACGGCCTCTGCAGTATGCTTCTCATATCGAAGTCCACAATCCATTAAAAGACCCAAATTTCGCGCTTCATACACCCTCTCAATTGGTTCATTCATCAGCATAATATCTACTGAAGTACTGATACCAGCCAGTTGGTGCTTGCTGCCAAAGACAAGGTACTTAGTTTTATTTGGGTTGAGTAGTAGGCAATTTTCTGTTGCCCAGTTTGCTATACTTGTGAGGTCTTGATTGAGTTTCTCTATAGCAGTGTTAACTTCCGTTGGCTTACATGATATGTAGACCTGTATGTCATCTGCATAAATGTGGTATTTGCAGTGCTGAATGTGAGACCTAATATCAGCAGAATAAAGTATAAAAAGGAGCGGGCCAAGTACCGATCCTTGGGGGACTCCTCTGGTAAGCTCGGCTTTTTCTGAAAAAAGGGAGGAACCGTCTTCAAGGGGCACTTTAACTATCTGGCACCGATTGCTGAGGTAACTTTGGAACCACTTTATAGTATTCTGGTCAAAACCATAATAGGTTAATTTAGATAAAAGTAGATTTATATTTAGACAATCGAAAGCCCTAGAGAAATCAAGGAGCACTAAAAGAGTGCACATGCCCTTATCCTGAGCATCCAAAATGTTGTCAGAAACATCAAGTAAAGCGGTTGTAGTGCTACGTCCTTTCCGAAAACCGGATTGGACATCCGGCAAAATGTTGTTGGATTCTAGGTAGGTGGTTAACTGAGCACAGACAACTTTCTCCATTATTTTAGACATACATGGCAGAATGCTAATTGGCCTAAGGTCATTAATCGCAGATGGGTTAGCTATTTTAGGCAAGGGATTTACAACTGCTAACTTCCAGATATCCGGAAAGGTGGATGAAAGAATAGAGGTATTAATTAAACTAGTAATAATGTCAATTGTGTAGGGCAGCGTTAAAATAATCATATTTAAATTTATCCCATCAGCACCCTCTGCATTCGATTTTAAACTTCTAATTATTTTAGTAATTTCGTTAGAGTTAATTGTATTTAAGTGGAAAACTGTGTCACTGTATTTATGGAACTCAAAATAAGTTAGCTGTGACACCGTTACATCTGAAGTTCCTGGCAGATCAAGAAAATGTTTATTTATGTCACATGGATTATTGAACAGTGAAGGTAATTCATTATTCTTATTAGGCAATATTGTGGATTTAAGGTTTTTCCATAAAGTTTTTGGGTCGTTTATTTTATTGTTTATATTTTGTTTAAAATAAGCCACTTTTTCAAAATATAGAGCCTTATTTACAACAGATTTCAAATCCTTGTAGTATTTTTTTTTAACATCATTCTGGTTCTTGTGAAAGTCTGATGCAGCATTGTCACGTAAACGCATCATGAACTTGACAGTATCAGTAATCCAAGGGTGGGATTGTACTTTAACTAAGGATGTTTTTAGAGGGGCATGTACATCAAATATACTAAGTACTTGTTGGTTGAATGCTGTTACCATGTCATTGATACTGCCAAGATTTGATATTAAATCCCACCTCACGTCACGCAGGTCCACATCTAAATCTTTGTCACAGATTTCCTTAAAAGGTCTGTAGGTAATGTGATAAGGCTTTAATTTCTCACGCTTGACGTTGAAATTGCAAACCACAAGGCAGTGACCATACAGGGAACCCACGTGATCAATGGTAGTGTTTTTTGCCTGCATGTCTGAACAAACAATATCGATCAGCGTCTGGCTGGTGTCAGTAAAATGTGTAGGCTGAGACACTAATTGAAATAATCCAAAACTGGTAACAAAATTCTGAAATTGAGTGAATTTTGCGTCAGAGCTGTTCAAAAGATTTACATTGAAATCACCCAGTATAACTAAGTTATCGTAACTGCGAATAGAACTTATCGAGTCACTTACAGCATCTAAAAATAGTTGTAGGTCCATCCAGGGTGGTCGGTATGCCGTTCCAATTGCCAGCTTCTTTCCGTTGAGAGTAAAAGTGATCCACATCTGCTCCACGAGCTTATGCAACGGGTCAATTTTAGTGCATATTTGGCAATAGGTGACTTGTACACAATAGAGATTCGTTGTACTAGCAAGTTAGTATATAGGCCTATAGTTATTCTTACAATTTGGCTGGTAAAGGGAGCATTTTCTGAATAATAAAAAAAATTAGGGATTCATCCATTTGTTATGAAATAATGCGATAGAAAATAAAATACAAGATATAATCTAAAATATTGTAATCGATACAGCAACTTTTTCAAAGGTCGGCAGACATGCGTGATACACGGACGTAAAGATACGTTCGGGAATGATATTTTCATTGCTTCATGCAGCGGGAGCATTTGTCTCAGGCTGAACTATATGAGTATGATCTTCAATTACGCATAGATGTTACGGGTCCTGAGTTCATGCTAAATATTGGTTTGCTTAAGGCAATGTTTGGTGAGAAATAGGAATACAGCCCAGCAGCGGGCAGCCCTCTCGTCCCCCTGGTATTGAGCACACAAAAGACGAAACGTTTTCGCATAGAATCGCATCGTCAGCGTAAGAAAAAACTGACAATGGACGCTGGACGATACCTACTTTCACAACCGCGTTTCTCAACTGTTTAATCGCGAAAACGACCCTATGCCCGAGAGTTTAAAGACCAAAATGTAAAATATGTGAAATTTTGAATAGAAGTAGACAATACGTCCCTCACTCGTTGATCAGTGCGGTCTCTCAGAGATAACAAATGAATGATACGGAATCCCATCTGTGCCAGACTAACATGATCCTCCCTCGTTTACTTTCGAGTCTTTCGATGCAAAATCTGTTGTTGACTTAGAGAGAGTGGTTTTGATTTTCGCTTTGTACCGTTTTTAATCATGGATCGATTTCGATGTCCTTTTTGCTTCAAAGTGCATTCAATAAGCCTGTTTCTGGCTAAGGTTCTGTTCTGATGAAGATTTATTCGCTTAAATAATTTGGATTCTAAACTTACGATTGAATTTAATTCCGACTGAATAAATCCGATTCCGATAAAATAATTGGGTCTATCGCAAAAAAGGGGTAACGTAAAATCGATCTATACTAGAAAATAATTTTACAACATGACTAGCAAAATCAACCCAACATATAGGTAGGTCCATATATATTATGTAGGAACGCCCATCACCGACAAAATCTACCGGTCGGTAAAATCTATTCCAATTTGTATTATTTAAATAATTACATTGTAGTCACTTCTATGCTTTATTGTTTTAAATCAATTTAAATATGTAGAATGTATCCACACTATCCACTATCAACTTAAAGAACAACATCCTAATCCTAAATTTTGTAGGGTTGAGCTTGCAATCTTGTGGCTCCTTTTTTGTAACACGGGTGCCGATTCTGATTTAACAATTTGTAATGGTTTTGATCTGGTTTTGACCTTCATAATCGTCTTAGTGATTACACACGATACACTTTATTTTGCATGCACCAATCAGCATGAGCGATCTTCCAAGTCGTCAAAACCGTAGCAAGTTGTTAAATCAGAATCGGGCTCCAGGGCTTGGCGGTAAAAAGAGACGTTTCTATCTTTAACTCTATAATTGTACCTAAAGCTACCCTCAAAAATAGTAAAATCTGAAAACTTGTCATTGTCGGGCGCTTCGAATTCACTTCACGTCTAGGATCTAATTTAAGCGGATACACTTTTGCTTTCGCTTGGCACTGAAGGGGTATTCAGAAAATTTAATTTCCGTAGACAGATCGAACAATTGATGCAACGTGGCGTCACAGTAGATGTACCGTATTCAGTAAGAATACTGTGTCATGTAGAAAAATTTAGTGTTTTTATTATCTGGTACGATTGACTTGGATGACTGTAATGTGGATAATGGAGGTCTTAATTTCTTGTTAATTAACTTGTAATGGACATGATCTATTAATGTCATTTTGCCAGTTGACAGAAACACATCATATCCAATACAAACAGGAAATTACTATTTATTTGGCATGAAAAATAATACAGCAACGGTCGGTCGCCCCATTTCAGTTACAACATTATTTGTATGAACAAAACGTCATTCTGCGTCAAAGTAAGGTACTTATCACTGTCAAATTAAGTACTAATGGCCAGTCTATCTTCCATAGTCTACCGTGGTACTGATTGAATCAATTCTACTGTGGCGCAGTAGTAATTGGGTCAACCCGACGGACAATGGACTTTGACAATGTTATCAAGGAAGGAAAGGTTCAAAAGGAATGTAAAAAGCGCGATTTGTTGTATTTAAAATGGCTTAAAGACACAAATAATATGATTAACCGACTTGAATATAACAAGCAAAGAAACAAAACAAATAAGCTAGTGGAAACCCAGAGAAATTTGTATTATAGGAATAAAATAGGAGCACTAAAGGGAGATGTTAGGAAACTTTGGCAAGTTTTAAAGGAAATGTCGGGGAAAATTTCGTCATCCATAAATGATACCATACGTAGTGCATTTCAATCTTTACATTCGGATAAACAGATTGCTGACTTATTTGCGGGAAATTTCAAACAAACAGTGCAAAACATAATACCCAACTGCAGTGTTCCGTTGCTTAACTCGGGTAGATATAGAAAACCAATAGATAGGTCTATGTTACATAAAAAGGCAACTTCTAGAGATATATTTAATATAATTATGAAAACTCACAACTCTAAAGCCCCGGGTATAGATAGTGTTCGATCTGTGGACTTAAAGCTCATAGCTGACAAAATCTCATCAGCGATAGCCCACTTAATAAATAGTAGCTTGGCCGCTGGCTTATTTCCTGACGAGCTTAAGGTAGGACTAGTTCGACCAATTTATAAGGGCGGTGCTATAAAGGAGTGTTCAAATTATAGGCCTATCACAATGCTTCCTACCATCGACAAAATAGTAGAGAAATATATTAGTGGTCAGATTCATACATTTTACCAAACCCATGATGTTCTCTCTAAAAATCAGTATGGTTTCCAGCCAAACAAAAGCACGTCCATGCTGCTGTCCAGGTTCACAGACGAGATTAACCAACACCTTAATGATAAAAAACATGTGCTTATTATATTTATTGACTACAGTAAGGCTTTTGATACTTTACGGCATGATACGTTAATTCAAAGGTTAGATGACACTGGTGTACGAGGTCAACTCTTAGAGTGGTGCATGAGTTACTTACGTAATAGGTCTTACCATGTAAAAATAGGAGACACTGTCAGTGACAAAGTTCTGGTGACAGAGGGCACAGCACAGGGGTCTGTGCTCGGCCCACTCCACTATTTGACATACGTTAATAACATGAACAACTGTGTCCAAAACTGTAGTGTCTATCAGTTTGCTGATGACACGTGTCTTGTAGCTGCAGACAAAGACATAGGGCTTGCTGAAAGGAACCTGCAAAACGACTTTAACCTGATTTGTATGTGGTCTCATGACGCAGGTCTCGTCTTAAATGCTGAAAAAACGAAGCTTCTACATGTGCATTCTAGCCAATCGAGAACGGTGCGCGCAATTCACATTGTAGGTCATGTTCACGACTGTCTGCACTCAAGAAAAATAGACTCAACGAATAGCTGCAAATGTCCACAGTTGGAACAAGTTCTAAAACAAAAATATCTAGGCCTTATAATTGACAACCGGTTTAATTGGGATGCTCATATTGACCTCGTTTGTGGTAAGTTAAGGGCAGTTATGGCAAAAATGTATATCTTACGTAATAGAATCCCGTTTAAAATACGATTAGATATTTATAACGCGCTTGTTGAAAGCATTATTTCTTACGGTCTAAGTAGCTACGGTCGCACCTTTAAGTCTTATCTTGACAAAATATACAATTTACAGGTTAGGTTACTTAAGCTTGTTGTACCCCTCAATGTTAAAAATAATCGTGAATCTGACAAAGACCTCTTTAGAATGTGCAAAGTATTACCAGTACACACGAAATTTGAATACCAAATGCTGAAAGAACAATATTTTAGGATCGAAATACAGCATATAGTTGATCATCCAAAAACGACCAGGCGGGTTACAAATAGCGTGCTAAAGAAACCTCAATTTAAAAACTTCTATGGACGACGTACATCGCAATTTATATTACCAGATCTCATAAATAAACTCCCAACTGAATGGAAGGCAGAAATTTCACCTAACAATATTACAAACTACCTTAAAAGAGCATTATTGAATCAGCTGTAAGAAAATTAGTTGTAGAATTAGAATTAGTACTTTCGTATTGCATCCCCCCCCCCCACCCTTCGCTTCCTAAGAATTATAGCTTCCATATCAAATTTCATCAAAATCGGTTCAGTGGTTAGAGCGTGATGACTTGACAGACAGACCGACAGGCAGAGTCAACTTCGCACTTATAGGTATTTATATTATTGTATAAGTAATAATAGTAATTAATTTCAAATATTAAACTACAAAATTTGAAATCATTGGTAGGGTTATTAGTTAACTATAGGTACGTAATAAAATAATTAAATACTCAAACAAAATTGGAGCATCCTGTGCCCAGGCGAGTGCAGTCCGGTCCGGCCAGAGCGGCCGGTCGGCAGAACAATAGGATAAGGAAAAATGTTATTTATTTAGCGCTCAGTGCAGTGGTGTCGGTTGTTGTAATTTAAATGATAGATTAAGTTGAGCATGTTATGAATGTAAGTAGTTTCTTAAGTTAAAAGATATGATATTCTATTGTTGTATAAAATCTACCGCGGATGGAGTATCGAGACAAACCTTACTGGTTTACCGATACTTTTGTAATTAAGATTAGATATTGTGTTGTAATTACCTGAATAAATAATAATAAAATAACTGAACTGGTTACGATTCGGGGACCTCTTCGGAGAAACCGAGGGTTTTGCCTGTGCAATTGCGGACGAAGTAATGATGACGAACAACTATCGGAAATATATCCTGAGGGACGGTACGGTCGACATTTGTCGGGCATGCCGCCGTCCCGGAGAGTCACTCAGGCATATCATTTCCGGTTGTTCTCATCTTGCTAACGGCGAGTACTTGCACAGACATAATCTCGTAGCCAGGATTATTCACCAGCAGCTTGCTCTTCTATACGGTCTTGTGGACCGCGAAGTACCGTACTACAAGTATTCACCTGTGCCGGTTCTCGAGAATGGCCGTGCCACGCTCTATTGGGATCGATCTATTATCACTGACAGGACTATTGTAGCCAATAAGCCTGACATTGTGATAATAGATCGAGCGCAACGCCGGGCCGTGCTCGTTGACATCACCATCCCCCATGATGAGAATCTCGTGAAAGCCGAGAAGGACAAGTCCAGTAAGTACCTAGACTTGGCTCACGAGATAACCGCCATGTGGGATGTTGATTCGACGATCATTGTCCCGATAGTTGTATCAGCGAACGGTCTAATAGCGAAGAGTCTCGACCAACATCTTGAGAGACTCTCGCTAGGTGGTTGGATCAAGGGTCAGATGCAGAAGGCGGTGATCTTGGACACGGCGCGGATAGTCCGTCGGTTCCTCTCTCTGCAGCCCTGACCACCGGCAGCTTGGGCCTTGCCCCGCTGCTGGCGGCACCCTAGGTTAGGTTTTTTTATAATATGTTTATAAGTATTTTGTATTGTTTTTGTAAGTGTTTTTGTATTTTATTTTTATATCCATATTATAAATTAACCTAACATAAGATGATAAATAAATAAAGAAAATAATAATAATAATTATTAGGTACATATCTTACTCATTCACTCGTTTCCCTGCTGATCAATCATCTATTTGGTAAAAAATGGACTGTTTCAAAGAGTGTTAAAAAGTTGAATAAAGCGGTCATTGGCCCCACAGGAATACATGAAGGGTACTTTTGTAAGGTTTGAAAGGGATGCCGGTTGCCTTGCCTGATGTTTGATTGGTTCATTATCTCAATATTATAAATGAATTTAACCAGTCGTCTTTGCCGGTTTTGTAAGTTGCTTCAGGAACTACTGTTATTTAATAAATTTATGTAACTCATATAAAAAAAATTTTTACAAATTATAATGTTTCATAAAAAAATATAATTCAGTTAGGCTGAGAAACCAAAGCACCTAGTTTTTGCACGCCTTTTGCAAAAATCTGCACTTGGCAATGGCGTTTCCTCTAATTTACCATTTGAAATGAAAGTCTCGTCCAAATAAACCAAGCCTTCCATCAAATTAGTCGCAACTACAAATTACAGACATTAGTCTTGAATACAGTCTCAATCTTAGGGTGCAATGAATCGAAAAGATTAAGAAGGAAAGTTGGGGGAAGAGCAAATCTAATCAACAGTTCGATTTACACAAATCGCCGGCGCTGAAGCAGGGTTTACATTTTCACCACATACCGAGCACTAGCCATGGAAAACCCGTACAAAATGTAGTCGCCAAATACTCACAGTTGCAATAAACCGAGGCTTCTATTATACTGGTTCGACTGAGGCAATGCGCTCGCTAAGCGACGACCAAAACATCCCGGGAATGTCCCGGTTAATCTCTCTATTTCAAAGGAAGACGGTGCTAACAATGTATGGGACACGTGTAGTCTTAGGACCTTTTTCGTCTAGATAGGCAATCTCACCAATCGATTATGCCACCGGGTTAATAAAGAAGGACCTTTCATTCGACGGCAATTTTGGCGAGCGTCCATATAGGTAGGTAGAAGCGCTGGTGGCCTAGCGGTAAGAGCGTGCGACTTGCAATCCGGAGGTCGCGGGTTCGAACCCCGGCTCGTACCAATGAGTTTTTCGGAACTTATGTACGAAATATCATTTGATATTTACCAGTCGCTTTTCGGTGAAGGAAAACATCGTGAGGAAACCGGACTAATCCCAATACGGGCCTAGTTTATGGGTTGGAAGGTCAGACGGCAGTCGCTTTCGTAAAAACTAGTGTAGTAATAATGTTTGTTGAGTGTTCGTTTCTGTTGTATGTATATTTTATTCAACCCATACAACTTAAGGGCTAGGTTTAAATGTGTGTTATGTTGCAATTAAGAGTACAAAAAAATAATCCAAACCCTGAAAAACTAACCAATGAAAAGTAGAAACAAATTGTAATCTAGATTAACTTAATCGTCATAGCATTTTTTATCAATTACCTGAGGAAATCTAAATTCATTAAACTATTACCAAATTTAACGTTTACCGATACTTGAGTTGATAGCTACATAGTTGTTCAAACTGTTATCATTCATACAAGTATGATTATACGAGGTAATTTAATTTAAGTAATTAAGTACATAAGTGTGTTTGTAAATTGTTATTATTAAGATTGACGTGTAATCTGTGAGTAAACTTGGTGCTCTTCAATTCCTAATCGTTCAGATAATAGGTAAGCAATTTCAGCTTTTTAATTCAAATACTTATATATCATATATATGTTGATGTAGCTCTACCAACAATTTATTTGTCTTTTTGCTGCATTATTTTACATATTTATTTGTGCAATAAAGATTTAATAAATAAAAGTTGGTATCCTTAAAGTATTTAAGATTATTTTACTACGTGTTAACTCGAGTATCGAGTGAATAGGGTTAATTTTAAAAGTCAAGGGTTTCGATATTGCACGTGTATTTGCCGGTTTATCCATACAATACATACTTAGACTATTTCATTCAATTATTAATGATTAAACACTTGATTAAAGGGGCAGATATATCCCGCTAAGATTACTTCTTTGAAGAGAGTATTCTATAGATTTCTTGTTGTATGCATTTCCTATATTTCCAGAAGTTTGTACCTACTGAAGAGTTACGTTATATTATTAAACCTTGAATTTATTACTTTTAACGCAGACATCGATAAGAAACCGCTGGTCAGCCTCAAAATTCCGATATTTTTAAATTCCCTCAAGCTCAAGAGGCATTTGAAGTTGATCACTACACCAGTGGAGGTGGGAGGGGGTTGGCCGAGTCTGCGATCAGTCAATGTCAACTTGCCGATAGCAGAAGATGTCTGAGCCCAGAGTTTTATCGGTAACGATATCAATTCGTGTATATAATCGAAAATTTGCCGTGTAATGGGATTTGAGGAAGCTCGCTTGATGTTGAAAAAATTACGCCTGTGAGATGTTTTGTAGCAAGTGCGTGTATTATGTTTAAGAATGCAGTTAGTTTAGAAGTCGGAACGATATTATGTTTGCTCGGAAAGTTACATGAGACGAGATGACATATAATTAATAAATATTTAATTAAATTGTCAAAAATGCAAATTCATAACAAAAACATAACAAGATTTTTCAAAAATTCAGTCTATAACTGAGGTTTAACTAATTTCAGATTAAATACAATGGGGATCGCAACTGTCCATGGTTTTGAATGGTTTATATAGTATAGATGGCGCCAGTATAGGTATGCCCTGTTTCTAGTTTTTTTTTGTTCTAAGGGATTAGGATCCAGGCCATACGATTAAAAAAAAACAAGAAAGTGGCACAAATCGTAAGCTTGAGGACAAAATATGCTGGCGCCAACTGTAAAAATCTTCAACCAGCCAACCCTAACCCCATTGTCAGTAGATAAAGTTAAATCGTCGTAGAATAGACATTCATGGGTTTAGGAGGAGTATATTGGTAGATTGTACGAGATGCCTTCATTTTAAGACAATAAATGACTTTTTTTTTTTTTTTTTTTTTTTTTTTCGTGACACGTCTCACATTTTCGTCGTTTCAAAGTAGGTATGTGAAATTCCGAGGAATAAGTATACAGTTTAGTATTTTGAAGTGAATAATAATTTCACTGCTTTTCTTACTAACGGAACATCGTTTCAATTCCGAGCTCTTTGAAAAGTTAAATCGCAGCGCCTTATTCAGCGCGTCAAACGCTGTATCGTTATCATTCAATTCGATCTGCGTCAGGCCGGTCCACGGGGAATTTATTACTCCACTGATTTTTCCAATTGCTCGAAACGCTTCCGAACGAGATTTATAAGACGTTCGACAAAGAGTCACGTAATACCCCGCCGGTCAGCCGTGCGAGCTTCTTCAGGGGAAAAATTGTACGGCTACTATAGGAGTTCCGATCATTACTAGGATGAAGGAATCTTGACTTGGGTTTGTTTTAGTGATGCCTATTCCATAACTACTGCTCTTCATCGCTTTTGTTTCTTTTTTAATACTCAGGAATTAGATGCCTCATAACTATTTATGTACAAAAGTAATATTTTGAAATTATTTAATACTGGACGACTACCAGTAAGACCTGTGGTTAGTGAACCTTCTGGATTTGGTAACCTATTTGAGTTAATGTTTAGTTACAACTTAGATAAAACCGTTCAAAGCCGCGTGTCACCGCAAATACTGGGAAGTGTCCCAAAAGTTACTTTCATTTCTAACACTTTTTTATTTCCTTTTAAGATAACTCATTTCATTCGTACCATTTAGTACATAGGTCGACTGACTTCCATTAATTCATTTTTAAGACTGACAGCGAGGAATAGGTTAACCGTATTAGGTGTTCGGTGTCATTAAATATATACAGTCTGTCGGCTAAGATCGATAACGATTAGGTTATAAATAGCTGTTCTACTATTTTAAAGAATGCGAAGAGAAATGTGTACACAGATATTTCAATATAAATGGTACGGCGAGGTTCTATCTATATCAAACAATAGAAAAATAGGTGCTCTGATAAAGAACAATCATAGACAGTCACAATTGTTACAAAGCATCCACCTCCGAACCGTGATTTTTTCCGGGACAAGCTAGACTCGCAATACTCGCATCCTGGGACGGCATTCGAATATGACTAATCTGATATTGATTTGATACTTTTTTTCAACGCTTTTCGCTTGCACCAATAAGTAAGAGCAAGATGTACTGCTAGTAATGTCAAATCAATATCGATTCAAGAACTGATGTTTAAAATTGGAAATCCGCTCCAGCTCTGATATTATTTGAAGAATGCAGATTCTGTGACGCTGCAATTTATTCAAGATTGTCGCCTTCTTAGGCTAGCTCCTGCATGACTTCGATCAGAGATCTTATAGATAAAAAGTCAAGTCGCCATCTTAATTATCGCAGCGAAATAGGGTGCTAAGAAATATCTTTTGGTCAAAATGCAAGCAAGATACATTACATTATAAAATGAAATATGTAGTTAAACGAAATATAATGAGCTTGATAAACCAATGTAAATATTATAACCAGTTTTTATTAATTAAGGACTCCAGTTCAACTGAGAAGCAGAGGAAGGAATGATGAATAAGTAAAAACGAGCGATATAAAACTCTGTACAATTTACATAGAAGACTAGTAAAGTTTCTGTTGAGTTGAGACAAATGTACTTTATGATAAAGAAGCAAAGTTTGTTTTGTTTTAAACCCCTGTAGTTAAACTTTGAAAGATATGGTTTCTGAAACAGAATATCTCGTTTCCGAACTTTTAACCCCAGAATCAAGGGTTTCGGTAAATCTTGGATGTAAAATCTTGCAAGAATAACGCCTTGCTAGAACAACAAAACATATAATTAAATAATACATATTTTATCAAGAGACCTATCCGAACTTTACAAATGTATCTCATGACATCGTTTTAGGTTACCGAATAGTCTTCCGATTAATTTTACTATGTTGCCAGAATATAAATTGGTGATCCTAATTTGATAGTTTCATTGCAGTTATAGATATGTAACGCCAATTAGACGTACCTATTGAGACCAGTGACAAATCATACTTCATCATCTTCCTCGCGTTTGTCCCGGCATTTTTTGTCACGGCTCATGAGAGCCCGGGGTCCGCTTGGCAACTAATCCCAGGAATTGGCGTAGGCACTAGTTTTTACGAAAGCGACTGCCATCTGACCTTCCAACCCAGAGGGTAAACTAGGCCTTATTGGGATTAGTCCGGTTTCCTCACGATGTTTTCCTTCACCGAAAAGCGACTGGTAAATATCAAATGATATTTCGTACGTAAGTTCCGAAAAACTCATTGGTACGAGCCGGGGTTTGAACCCGCGACCTACGGATTGCAAGTCGCACGCTCTTACCGCTAGGCCACCAGCGCTTCTGACAAATGATACCTAATATTTTTTTTCTACTCCAGCACTTAAATGTGTCAATTAAATGACTGACAGTGATATCTAAAGCAATGTCATTTGAATGCTTTGTCTATAGGCTCATAAGATGACTGCTAGCAGTCATCTTATGAGTATAATACAACTGCTTTATTTTTTTTAAAGATACAAGTTCCGATCATCTTGATTGAAAGAGGTATGTTTTCATTTACAATAATAACTCTTTTTTTTTTTAATAATAACTCTTTTTTTTAAATAATAACTCAATTTTTTTTAAATAATAACTCTTTTTTTTTAATAATAACTCTTTTTTTTTAATAATAACTCTTTTTTTTTAATAATAACTTTTTTTTTTTTTTTTTTTTTTTTTTTGCTGCAGCTGTCATAGAAAAAGTAATGTATGCAACAGCTCATAATTGGTTCTTAAAATTCTCGGGTCTTTTTTTACAAAACTCGACTACGTCTCGTTTTGTAACTTCGACCCTTGAATTTTAAGAACCCTTATTATATCACTGTTGCATAAACTACTATAATTTAACTAGGATTGACTAGAAGTCGGCTTGATAGATTTTACACAAAGTGTCGTTATCTCAAGTAAAATATTGCCCAAAAAGTTATATTTAAAATAGTCGGTTTGTATTTATCCATTTAGAAACCTACCTACTATTGAGTACATATTGATGTAAGTATATTTAATAAGTATTGTAAACTTGAATGTTCTGCAATTGGTTGAGCGAAAACCGGAACTAAGCTGTCAGTTGGCTCTTCCGATCATCAATTATTATAATTAACAGTCACTTAGCATTTGCTTCGGATGTGGCTGTAGAATGCAGAGAATATACAACATTTGACAGGCATTTTATGGATGATACCACTGTTAAAATACATAGTGTAATGCAGATCTAATTTTCTGCCAACAACTGCAATGCAGTTATACTGATAAGTAATTATAAGTATGTAATTTATTATTTGTGTTTTAAGAAATTAAATGAAAAATAAACATGGAGCCTTCTTAAATAGTTTGCTTAACGAAGCAAAATAACGGCAGACGATACGTCACCTAATCCTAATCGGTAGCCTAAGACTAGTCACATGTGACTAAAAGTCACGGTTGATTTGCCATAGTAAATGGGATTAACTCCTGTGCATATGCTTCAGTAAAGGAAGGCCGTAGGAGGCATAAAGCTAGCATCACCTCCCACCACCCCCTCCACTCTATTAGCACTTCTTTGTCTCAAGGAATGTTCGAGCTGCTCAAAATTCTAGTTATATAAGCCGTTCTTTTTAAGTGCAAGATGAGATGAAATTAAACTTTATAGTTTGCATTCATTAGATTATAAACACATGTTTGCAACGTATTATATTTATGTTATTATAAAAATTGGGCCGAATAGGTATAATGTCACCAATTGTATTTCAAAACTTAACGTGTAACTGTAGGATTTGAATATTTGTTAAAATTAAGTTAATAGCAATCTTTTAACAACCAATAAATTATCAGAAAAGTAGGTAATGGAAACGGCATCATTGAGCCAAGCCACATAACTACCCGCATCTAATAAAACCGACAGGTCTTCATTTTTCCAGACTCAATTAAAAAGTTTCCCTTTACATATAAAAAAGTATTCCCCAAATCCTTACAGTCCGCAACGGAGCGGAAATTAAACTTTGGTAAACTCTTTTTATTTCTTTACTTTCTGAACGAAATCGGTGATAGCTGCCATTTGTTAGGTCTTCAAACACGTCACAAGGACGAACAATTGAAAGGGCCTTGTAAGCGTTGGGCTCGGCATTGTGTCTCAGGGCTTGACAGGGGCGACGGGAAAAGGTCTGGTGAAAGAACTCCTTTGTATCTGCGATCAATTTGCCAAAGATATCGCCTGTGGAATAATCTCTTTAAATGTGAAGTATTTTAGTTAAATGTTATAATGTTTTGCATTTTTGCGGCGTGGCATTAAAAGCGTAGTTAAACGAACAGAAAATGATATTTTGACAGGGCGGGGCGTTTCTGTAAAGCACAGGCTTAAATTGCTTTAAACTGCTCCCAGCTTGTACAAACAATTTTAATTCACACCTAAAAGCTTTTACATTTTAACTATAAAACAAAGAACCTAAAAGTGAAACAAAAATAAACTGTAATATGAATATATATTAAATGTTAATACATCAAATATTTTGCTAGCGAAATTAATACTTAAGAAATTTCTCGCTCGTTTCTTTTTTATTGTAATTAAGTTGAAGATATTTTTTCTTCTTCCATTAGTTTAATGACAGTGATGCCGGCGCGTCTGAATAATACTCGAAATGTAATCTCATTGTATTATAGGTGACTGACTGGTTTAATAAAATTGCTCTCTTCACAATGATGTATAAAACTCTTTGGAAATTTAGTTTATCTTTAGAAAGCTTTTGGATTTGGTTGCACTATTTTTGTTCGGATAGGTACCTATCAATAATTAATAATATGTATATGCTTGCCAGTTAGTAGTTGGTACCTATATAAATAAATCTAAACAAACTTAGCAGACGCCGACGCGAGGCAGGTTGCCAGATCGAAAGGCGCTATTATCGGGAAAAAATATAAATTTTTCGGGATTTTGGGCCTTAAGTCGGGAAAATGAACCATTCAAATTAAATTAATTGTATTAAAAACAACGATATTTTACATTATTGGCACTACGTCAGCTGCTCTGCCCAATCTCTCCACGCGCGCCCTCGCGCGCGCTGACGGGCCCGACGCAGGTCGCTGGTTCGCTCGACGACAGTTCAGAACTTAATTGTATTGAATTTGAAATTATTGTTTTATAACGTGATGTTGTTTTTCGGGACAATTTTCACTTTGTCGGGAATCGGGAACACATCCTAAAAATCGGGAGAATCCCGCCGAATCCCGACCATCTGGCAACCCTAAGCAGGCCTGAGTGCCCGAGAGCGGAGCGGCCCTCGTCTGTGTTTGCTCACCGACTAAGTTTTCACATTGTAATATTGCTAGACAGCGAACTGTTCTGTTTGACCGCTACTCATGCTTTACTCTGACCAATGCAGGGTTTTCAGCATGTGTTTATAAAAATATCAACGCTAAATGAGTACCTAGGACCGCATTAAGGGGACGGTATATGACGTTTTCGATTTAGAGCTCACTTTGTGCAATCAATTTGTTCAAGAAATGTTTAATAACTGCATTAAATTATACGTAAATTTGTTCACGAAGAAGCCGTGTACCGGCTCTTCACGGCATAATATTTTTTATTTGCTGTAATTCTCTACAAATCGACACTAAAAGTATCCAAAAATCAAAATATGGAGTTCCGTTTGAGCAACACGCATTACAGTTTTGCCTTTAACAGTAATTGAGTTGTTGTGTGATTTTGAAAGCTAGATAACTAAACTAGCAAATTATTATCTACTTATATTTTTACTCACAAATACAACACAGAAATTCAATCCCAAATGTAAACTTTCGTACAATTTCCATACATTGACGACATCACTCAAAATTCTTCTTCGAGTCAGATGGCCGCTGGCCTTGGATCGAAGCAGACGTGTACGTCGTCGTAGCTCGTTTTTGTCATTATTTAGACATTTCATCATATACGCATACGAAAATGTATACCAGTAGATAAATTTTATTTCAAAAAATAGGGTAAATAAATTTATTTAAAATTTGATTTGTTGTTATTTACAGGTCGTAACGATCGAAAACAGCAGTAAACTATCCTAAAACAATACGATTACAATTGAATTTAAATAACTTGTTCCTTCAAAACCCGCTTAAAATGAAAAAAGTTTAAAGACTCGTTTTACTGATTGGGATTGATTTTCATTATGCTGGTATCAATTTTGCGTCATTAAAAAAAAGTATATGACTTCTGTACGTCAATGACATTTGATGTCAATTGTAATCTTGTATTTACGTTAGAGAATATTATATATTCATTTAAATATTACTTACCTATTAATACGAAGCGTAATTCGTTTAATACCTGAAAGTCTTAGTGTCTACACCTACTTTGTTGCCGTTCGTTCCGTCTATATGTGTGCGATTACGTGCTGTTCTCAATAATCAAGAAACAAGCCATAATCTTCAAGAATAAAATAACAGCAAGACCAGCATTTAGTACTAACTAGTTTTTGCGGATTTGGAGACAAGAGATGAAGCTTACAGGCTAATACCGCTGCGGTCTGGTTATTGTTATGTGTATATATCGAGTATTATATAAATTTACTATAAAATAACAATGTTTTATTTCAATGACATTATGTGCGTAGGTATGTATGTTTCGGTGATTATAAGAATTTTGTCCACACAATAATTGTGCAAAGCAGAGACTGCATCATGCTTTCTTTACGGTATAAGCGGTATGGTACCGTTATTATTTATCAATACCGGTTCGTTTTGAAGGTAAAACTATACCGGTTGAAATACAAAGTACGGTACCGGTATAAAATTAGAGCAGGGACAACCATTTTTATAGGTGTACAGTCAGCTGCAGAGAAAAGGTATGACCAGATAGATAATTGTATGCAGGGGTGGTACCTTTTCTCTGCAGCTAGCTGTACCTAAACCATCATTGACCGAGCGTTGGCGAAGGTCTCCGTTTCAGTTTGGGCAAAAATGTTTTCGTATGTCCGAATTCTTCTCCTTTGCATATCACATTTCTCAACTTATTCTCGTGAAAATTCGGTAGTCCGATATAATTATTCGGTTTCTTTTTTTTTGAACAATTTAAAATAGGCAGAAATTGTCATAAAGGACTTAAGCGCCAGTAGGGTCTGTGACACTTAAGACCACTGCGATTATTAGGTACTTACTGGCCCCTATTTCACCACGACCACGGTGACAGGTGCGACAGTTGTCGACATCACTGTTGCTGACGTCACAGGCCTCCATAGGCTACGGTAACCGCTTACCATAGGACGGGCGATGTGCTTGTTTGCCACCAACATTTTAATAAATAAATAAACTCCATTATATTGCCACTAAAAAATTGTTATTTTGCGAAGCTAATGACAATTGTCACAAGAAACACGGCAACTGTATCGAAATTGCGACACAGAACTCATTTCCTGTCAAGACTTACCGAAAATTCTTTGAAAAATCTTGTGACAATTGTCACAAGATTTTTTCGCGAGAGAAATGTCTGTTTTATCCGATATAATAAAGTTTTTTTTTAATAATAGGTACAATGACGGTGGCAAACACGAATACGGCCCGCCCGATGGTAAGCGGTAACTGTATTATTAAATTGTACAACGGGACTTAATCGCGTATCTAAGTTTTAAGATTTACCTCCGACGTTTCGAGGACGGCGTTGTCCCCGTGGTCTCGGAGAAGACTGGCTTAAGTTGACATCAGCATCTTCTAACCGCGCGAGTTTTTCGAACTACCCGCACTTGGTCTTGTTTATCCGCTTGAACGTTTTGCGGTTCCGTTGTACAATTTAATAATGTGTAAAAATCGTGAAAGTTTAATTCAGTGTTAGCGGTAACTGTAGTCCATGGATGCCTATGGCGTCAATAACAGTGATGTTTTTGTCGTACCTGTCACCGTGGTGAAATAGGGGCCAGATTACGCCGCGCCGCGTGGAACGTGAGGTGCATTGGGGTAAATGCATACCATTCACTCAAGGAAAATAATCTCCCTTATAAGATCACTCGTGTGTCTGCCATTTTGTTAAAGCCAATTTTCACCGTAACTACTGGAGTAGTTCAATTGAAATTTAGTACACATATGTCAAGTAAGGAAGTAGTAAGTCGGTGATCCGAAGATGAGTAACGTAAATAAATGAACTTTTAACTTTGCGGCGATTTTTGGTATCATGTGACATATCAGATATAATACATAATTATAAGTAGGTGAGCAAAAATGTACCATAACCTAACTCAGAATTGTATTACATAAATACATATACAAATAATCTTTAATAGAAAAAAACCGACTTCTCTAACTACTAGCCTGGACCCACTTAACGGCGCTTATACTTTATTTGGTAATATGTATACATTTTATGGTAATCATAGTGGTTTGTTTAGTTTAGGTATCATAGTGGTTTTCCGGATCAAGGTCCGAGTACGGGTCCGAGTCCGAGTACGGGTCCGAGTCCGAGTACGGGTCCGAGTCCGGAGTCCGGGGCCCAGTTCAAGTCAAAATCGAAATTCAGAATCACAAAACGTGTACTATGCGTCGTTGAAGAGTTCTGTTCTGATCATCATCAGCAGTTCCGCTTCATCAAATGCCACAGTTTGTAATGTAAATGCTTGATTTTCTGATGAAAATATATAAAATTCTATACGTATGCCTTTAAGATTTGAGGAGTTCCCTCGATTCCTCATGGATCCCATGTTCAGGACTTGAGATTGACATAAATGTGCCTAAAAACCTAACTTGCTTAACAAACATAACGAAAAGGACAAATCGCCAAATGCGAGCTATGCGTCGTTGAAGAGTTCCGTTATGATCATCATCAGCAGTTCCACTGCATCAAATGCGACAGTTTTTAATGAAAATGCTTAATTTTTTGATGAAAATACAAAAATCTCTATATGCATGCCTTTAAGATTTGAGGAGTTCCCTCGATTCCTCATGGATCCCATCATCAGAACTCGAGCTTGACAAAAATGTGGCTTAAAAACTTAACTTGCTTAACAAACATAACGAAGAGGACAAATCGTCAAACGTGTACTATGCGTCGTTGAAGAGTTCCGTTCTGATCATCATCAGCAGTTCCACTTCATCAAATGTCACTTTTTTAAATGTATATGCTTGATTTGTTGATAAAAACACAAAAATCACTATATGTATGCCTTTAAGATTTGAGGAGTTCCCTCGATTCCTCATGGATCCCATCATCAGAACTGGGTTTTGACAAAAACGGGACCAATCTGTATGCATATACATACAATCAAAAAAAAAATTTTGAAAATCGGTCCAGTAATGACGGAGATATGGAGTAAAAAAAAATAAAAAAAATAAAAAAAATAAAAATAAAAATAAAAATAAAAAAAAATAAAAAAATAAAAAAAAACAACCGAATTGATAACCTCCTTTTAGATTTGGAAGTCGGTTAAAAATAGTTCAACGCCAAAAGATTAATGGAAGACCTATGTCCTATAATAGGTGAGTTGGTCTTAAACAAAAAATATGCAATAAAAATGTGTAACTGTGGAACCCATAGTGAATCCTACTCGTACAATGTACCTTTAAGATATTTTCTACTTTATACTTTATAAAGCCCTTGCTACACGGTCGCCGACAAGCCTTCTAACCGTCTGACCTTGGTCTGTCCTTGGTCAGTTTTGGTCAAATTTTGTTGGTAACAACTGTCTACACGGTCCGTCCAGACCAAGGCCACGCGGTCTGAGGGGCTTGTCGGCGACCGTGTAGCAAGGGCTTAAGTGTACCTACGTACATAATATTTACTTATAAGCAGTTGTCACGTAAAATATTTGTAGATTTTTTTGGAAGTATGTGTCACATCATCATCATCTTCCTCGCGTTGTCCCGGCATTTTGACACGGCTCATGGGAGCCTGGGGTCCGCTTGGCAATTAATCCCATAAATTGGCGTGGGCACTAATTTTTATGAAAGCGACTGCCATCTGACCTTCCACCAACCCATAGGGGGTAAACTAGGCTCTTATTGGGATTAGTCCGGTTTTCTCACGATGTTTTCCTTCACCGAAAAGCGACTGGTAAATATCAAATGATATTTCGTACATAAGTTCCGAAAAACTCATTGGTACGAGCCGGAATTGCAATTCGCACGCTCTTACCGCTAGGCCTCCAGCGATTTTTTTGAAGTATGTATAGCACAAAAAAAATATTTAGAAATGTAACATTTAAGGTAGGTAATTAAAATACGGTATAAACATTATTGGAGAAGACTTGGAGGAAGTGTCATAGGGATCTACATTCGATGCGTGGAAAACAAGTTCTTTTGTAATTATAATCCATCGGCAATCACGCGAGCGCATAAAACGAAAATCATTTTTTTTTCACTCCCTAAAACTCCCTTAACCTAATAACAGTAAAACAAAAAATAAAATATAGAGGGTTACCAACCAGCCAAAGAATTATAAGTAGATATATGCACTTATCCCAACGCACCTCACGTTCTACTCTGCACGGGGTTCATTGCCGCTCCTACCGCCGTAAGTAACTATCAACACCTACATTATCAAGGCTACGATCGAAGATAATCGCTTCAGCACTGAAATAATACCGGTGGAATACCGGTATAATATTTTTTATTTTAATTGTATTAATTTAATAGTGAAACAAAAGGCGAATATACCACATAAAAGTAAATCGGTAAAGATATTAGGGGTACATTAGCCAACACTGTTTCTAAATTTTATTTTGTCCGCCTTAATTAAATTTTGCACCCTGCCGGAACTTTATTTATTTAAATTCTTATTTAATTGATTTTGAGCCTTATGAAAAGTCGTATAGAGTAGTAAATAAAATTTTACATCTGACTTAATGACATCTGGTTTTATTCGGTTTAACTTTAGAAAACGCGTATCTCGACAAAGCCATAATGTAGAAAATTGTCAACAACCAAATGAATTATTAGAATTTAAATACGTCACGTGTGACATGAACAGACAAGGAAAGCAAGATTAAATGTATTGTTTCTCTTTCTTCTTTCAATGGAACGCTTTTCCTAAAAGGAGGCCACTAAACTCAAAACGCTATCTTAAAAAAAAACTTGATGGGTCAGTGACCTGTCCCAGTAAAGTGAGGTAGTGTGCGTGAAGTGCGCTTGTGTGTGAAATGGGGTAAATTGACAGAATCTGAAAATTTACCCACCTCTACCGTCACCTTAACACAGGTCGTCTCGCGTTGCGTTGAGCGATGCGATGCATAAACGTGTCGCGTCGCGCGGACTTGGTAATGTACATTGTACACAAATGTCTTTTTATGTAATGTACATGTAACATGATAAAACTCGTTACAGAATAGAAATAAGCATGGTCTAATAAAACATGGTCTTCTCTTCCCAGAGTGTCACTTGCCTACGTCACAATAACATTGCCACTTTATTTCAACATAACATGTTACATGGGTACATTATATCTATGGTTAATAAGTTAAAATATTTCTTTATAATTTTCATTTATATGTATTTTATCTTAAATTTTACAATAACACGTCATTTTTAATTATTCGTTAGCAATATCTTCCGATTCACGAAAGAAATTTCAGACGTTCGGGTAATTCTGTTTACACTACTGGCAACACAGGATAGCGCTGTCACATTTGACAATCCGCCATTTTGTCCCTGACCGTCATCCTTGTCGAACGCGTGTTAATTGTTATTTCCTTCTCGCTCAGCGTCAGCAGTCGCAGTGTTTTCCAAACTTTTCACGTCGTAAGCTTGGTCATTAATGTTTTGTTACGAAAATGTTTGGCTGCTCTATTCGGAACTGTAAGAGTAGGAGTGAAAAGTGCAGTATAGATTTGTTTTATTTTACTATGTTTCTACATGAATAACTTAAAATGAATGCCGTTAAAATAATTTTAAAATTCTCCCACATTTTAAAGTTTGAGAACCTGTAAACAGCATGATGACGTAGGCAAGTGACAGTTAGGTCATTCGCGAATCTCGGAAGAGAGTACCAGGCGGAGTATATTATTATACCATGGAAATAAGATAATACAATGGCACTAGCTAAAATAAGGTAAGAATCATGTTACACTTTATTGCCAATCATAATAGGTTGATAGTTACATAAAAAATATGATAACTATACTTACTCCAGGTTTAGTACTAACTTATTGTCTAATTTATTCGTCTATGTCTAATGACGAAGAAGATTACACTCCGTAATTTTGAATCCTTATCGAACTTAGACGTCACATAGATAGGACATGCAGTATCAACTTTTCAAAATATTTATTTCAACTACACCGATAGAATGGGTAAACATAAGAATCAATCAATATGTTTACTCGTTGTGTGAATAAACCATTTGCGAAATACCACATGCAGACATTAATTATCTTTCGCCCTGAAAGACCTTTACGATCTTCAATACTGTGATCAAAACAACTTTCATTCAAGTTAATATGGCACACATGTTGCTTAACATATATTCTAATGCAATTTTTGCTTTGACATCGTGATTACAATGCTAGAGAGGTACCATCGGTCTAACCCATTAGAGGTACAAAATAGGTAAACATGGCGTATGACTATGAGTACGTCTAGGTAATAGAATTGTAAGTATAGAATAGAGAGAGTAAGGTTGGGTTCACCTGACGTACGAATTGTGATTATTTGCCAGGGTTGCGGCTATAACCTATAACTTTAATACTTACCTATTTATTATGAATTTTTGACGAGTGAATGAAATATCACATATGTTTTACGGCGAACGTGTTTATTGTGTAAAGTTTTATTAAAAATAAAGAAGCTAAAAATAGTTGCTTATTGGCTTAGTATTCTACCCTTCAAAAAATACTCGTGTGATCCCTATCTCATTTCTGTATAGATGTAACCTACCCATGATGTGATTTTTGATAACTATTACCTACAGAGAAACTTACATACTAGTTATTAAAGCCATTGACTTTTAAAAGTTTTATTTTGACCTATCTTGTCTCTCGAAAGTTAAAAGGAGGTCTGCCCTTATATACCTAGTTCGACTACAATCACAGATACTATCTAGAAAACCTTTACAAGTGTATTGGATTTTATACGGCTTTTTGCACCAAGTTGTTTTGCCTTTTTCACTGTAATCCTTGGAATTATTTATCAAGTTGTTACCTGTTGTAGGTTACGTTTCAAAATAAGCAAAGTAGTTTTTGCTAAAACATTTTACGACGGTAAAAGATTAAAAGATGCTTGATGTTTCTGAAGTATATTGTAAATACTTAATGGTCCATTGTGCTTTGTTTGTTGTACTTACATTCAACATTGACATGTATAGCTTACATAAATACTATGACTAATAAAATAGCTTTCACCTAAAACTTACCGTATATTCAATAAAAACTGAAATGAGTGTAATAATTCAGCATTCAAATATTTTTTATTCAAAATATGTCGAGATCAGATAGTAATTTTTGTTTATTAATTAGAAATTTCTTTCTAATAGACTAATAGACTTCCTCGTAAACAGACCACTGTATATAACACGATTCATGCGAAGTTACTTTTTCATTGAATTCATTCAGGAATTTTCATTGTGTTTTTTAAGTTAATTATTTTACTTGAAACGTGTTTTCAAATCATTCAAATTGGATTTGCTATGCCCAGTTCGGTGGTTCCGCGAATGTAACCCTTTGTAGTGCCACTAGTGCCAGTGACAGCAGTTTTTGATTTTTGTTCAACGTCAGTCATGCGCCGCGCGTTGCCAGACTTGTTACTCAGTAAAAGCTTATACCCCATTTAAATTATAGGGACATGCGCCAAAATCATATATTATGCCCTTTGAAGCGGTAGTGTTTCCCTAAATGCTATCTATTTCTCTATTGTCGCTTCGGACTGATTATCTCTACTCAGATATTCCTAAGTCATCAGTCGGTATTGCCAGTATGCCACCAATCACCATGCTTTTCACATCATAGCCCTCTCGACCGTCTAAGGCGACAGACGATCGCATGTAAACGCGGCGTAATACACTAAAATTCCTCTGGCGTGCAGTCTAGCTGACAAAGAAGGCCTCTAGTGGTCTCGTCGGCTGCATAATGCCAATAGTCTATCCTCTCGAGTACCACTTCCGTGCCCAGACGCCAGTATTACGTATTCTGTCTTTCTCCGATTAATTTGACGCCTAATGTGCGATTGCTTTATGTATTATGCATTGATGTCGGATAAAGCTATTTATGTGGTAATAACTTTGAGGCTTTCGGCTTAAGGGGCGTTGCGGCCAGACTGCGAAATACTCGAGCGTTTTGAACGTCCTCAATTTGATTTCTAACCGATGGTTTTTTATTGCAGGTACGTTTAATGTGGTTTGGCGATTATAATATAACGGCGTGTTGGTAAGCTTGTTTATAGTTTTATGTCGGAGTTTATAATTACGGACACACATTGCTTTGAAACCGTGGAACTTAAATATCTCATCATCAGTCATTCGATTAATTGATCGTTGGTCAATTTGTAAAAAAAAAAACATAACTATGACTGTTTTAATTCCTGTCAAATTGTAGATGGAGTCCTTTATGCACATTTATTACTGTTACTGTTTAAATGCAAGTTTAATTAAATAAGTAATGGTTTGAAAAATAATTATTTTGTTTCTGAGTAGGTATGTACCTACCTACTGAAATTAAGCTAAAAATATAAGTTAGTGCACGTTTAATGGACTTTGTAATGATGACAATACATTCATAAAGGCTCATTAAAGCATATGTTGCTCCTTAACTTATCCACACCTTAACATATGTTGTAAGTGTAAATCGATGTCAATATATCGTAGTAATATCAGAGTACAAAGTAGCAAGTAACCGTCTACGCACGTGTGTATTTGAAACCCTATGTTTTGTGTAATAGAGTTGATATTATAATTACAATTTCGTAGTTGTTCAAATCATTCAGTTATAGACATGTAAGCCGTGCTAATTACTTAGCAAGTATACTGCTCTGATAACATTAATTAATATTATTAACTAACACTTCGCTGTAATGCAGCAGTCACGCTATAGCGTGTGGAAAATTGTAGCTAACTAAAATAATTTTGCAAAAATTAGAGGCTAACAAACGCTATATTTTCTAGGTTGACCTGGAATTGGCGATGGAAATATTTTAGTCGTTTGTGTTTCACTTGGCTTTGTTAAATATAGCAGTACTATTCCGTCACCATTAAAACAGACATTTCGGTATTACAATAAAGATGTTTGAAATGTTGTAGCGCAATGAGTTTATCGCGTGTCGAGTTTGAAGCTTACTTTGGCAGAGGTTCGGTTAATATCCAGTAGACTTTGTATTGTCAAATGCTGTCTTGAGCCCTGTTTTTGTTGCTCGACGTTCCCAAATAAAATTAGACCGTATATACCTATATATTCATGACAGTATATTTATATTCAGATTACATTTTATTTCTAACTAGAATTTGTGTTTTACACCACTAAAATATTACTGAAAAGTCTCGAATTATGTAGTGTACAGCGTCTGTTAATCGTAGTTAAAACCTTGTTTGCTTAAAACACAGGGACGGTACAATATTATACTAAATTTGCATAACTATAACATGCAACATGTAACCAACGGAGCCATACATCTTGCATCCAATATGGTACAGCGGGTTTAAACAGAAACATATTAGTTAGACACAGTCGTAACTCACGTCCATTGATCCCGTTTGAACACCATGTTGTTCTAACATCATTATTAACTGCGGTAGTAATAACGAATATGAATAAAATCGCTATAAAACAACAATAAAACTGCAATACGGTCGGCAACGCAGCGGAAACGCTTCGTTAAAGAGCGGAACTACCTCAACTCCTGCCGCAAACTGCTTTGCTACTGTATAAACTTTTCTTATTGGGTGTAGGTATGCTTTAGTGCGGGGTCGTTAGGTTTTCAGAACGAGTTAAGACGAAACAGGAGCTAAGATTTAAATATTTTAGGTAAATATACCCGTCTCGCTAACGGAAGCGACTCCTAAAACTAGTGCGATAAGAACAAGGCGAAAAATCCTCCGTAAAAATCTCAAAAATCGAGGTTTCGTACTCGACTGTTTCCTCCTCCAAAACTTAACTAATCGTAACCAAATTTGGAAATCTAAATGATTATGAAATTATCTGTGTCGGACCGTTTTGCTTTTTTAGGGTTCCGTAGCCAAATGGCAAAAAACGGAACCCTTATAGATTCGTCATGTCTGTCTGTCTGTCTGTCTGTCTGTCTGTCCGTCTGTCTGTCCGTCCGTATGTCACAGCCACTTTTCTCCGAAACTATAAAAACTATACTGTTGAAACTTGGTAAGTAGATGTATTCTGTGAACCGCATTAAGATTTTCACACAAAAATAGAAAAAAAAAACAATAAATTTTTGCGGTTCCCCATACTTCGAACTGAAACACAAAAATTTTTTTTTCATCAAACCCATACGTGTGGGGTATCTATAGATAGGTCTTCAAAAATGATATTGAGGTTTCTAATATCATTTTTTTCTAAACTGAATAGTTTGCGCGAGAGACACTTCCAAAGTGGTAAAATGTGTGTCCCCCCCCGTAACTTCTAAAATAAGAGAATGATAAAACTAAAAAAAATATATGATGTAGATTACCATGTAAACTTCCACCGAAAATTGGTTTGAACGAGATCTAGTAAGTAGTTTTTTTTTATACGTCATAAATCGCCTAAATACGGAACCCTTCATGGGCAAGTCCGACTCGCACTTGGCCGCTTTTTTAAATCAGGAATGTAATTGATATCAGTTTTGAATACCACGCCTCTCATTGCGGAATAGTGAATTAGGCCATTTTGGCCATTTTTGAAGGGCTCTAGCGCCTTAAAAAACAAAAATATCAAAAAAGCAAAACGGTCCGACACAGATATTGACAATATTAATCTGTGTTGAAAAAATCATTGCTCTAGCTTCAAAACCCACGGAGGAAACAGTCGAGTACGTTTGTATGGAGAAATGACCACTCCTGTTGGCTCTTAATGTTGATTATTATACTCATGGTTACGAGTATTATAAGTACATATAGGCTTGTATTCGACACTGTGTAGATTACGTTTCAATGTCTTGGTAACTGCGGCATAACACTTGTTTGACTCGTTTCATGAGGTGCTACGAAAAACTCTTGGGCAGATTGCTACGAACACGCGCGTGTACTATATTTGAATCTGACAGCGCGACGTAAAGGAGACTAATGGTTTATCAGTATATGTATGTAGTTACGTATGTATGTTCGTTCCTTTGTGGCACTCGGCGATTTTGATAATTCTTTACGTCAATCAATTTGTCTTAATTGTCCGAATGTCACTTAAGACATGACATTAAAAATTAAGCAATTATGGCGACTTCATATCGATACTAATGACGTAAACATGTCCGAAAATGTTGTTAATATTCATAAAAGGTGGTCCACAAATAAAACATTGAGTTATAGTAAATGTAATTAAAAATGGTAAATATTTGGCGGCTGTGTAAATCTTATAATTATAAAGGTAATATAAGAATATAGCGGTGTTATTTAATTTAATACTTATAGCATATTTGAAACATTTGAACTAACGAGAGGCAGAGGTGAACCTCTCAAACGAAACGGATTTTCAAGTTATGATATTGAAACTAATGAAGTAAGTTTCACGTATGAGACATTAATGCAATCTCTCGAATTGAGTGAAAGAAGCATACTTAGTAAATTAGATGCAGAAATTAAAATTTTATACAGTATTTTTAAATACATTTTAAGCAATTAGTAATTTGAGAGTAACTAAGTAATTCCTAATTTTAATTTGGTATTTTATTAACTTGTGTAGGTGTCTTGTTTTTATTTGAACCTTGGATTATATTCTATTATAGATTTTTGCGAATTGTGTATTATTGATGTAGTTACTTTTATCTCTAATAATGTCCAATACCATTGTAAAAGAATTCGAGAATATAATCCCAATAAATATAAAGGTCACAATCAGATAACATCATAAATTTCAGCCGAAAAGATAACATATTTCCATTTCTTGCTCGTAATTTAATTTTCTCTAACTAAAATGAGTTTCTTTTTTCTATATAACTCCCGTTTCAGCAAACAAGGTTATAAAACGCTAACTCTTAATATCTGTCAACTGTACTTTGTCTCGGCTTAAATATAAAGGTAAAATCGCGTAACATTTTTTCAAGACTAATAACTCTGGGTTGATAGTATCGCCCGCTAGATAGCAGTAAAATAAGCCAAATTGGGCCATTCCTTTAGCTTGTCTACTTTTATGGGGCCTATTCTAGGCTTCCCACTTCCATGCCGAGATAACATCGGTCCATTATGTGACGGTTTTGTTATCTTAACCGTTTTATAAAGTTATATTGTTTTACATATTTGGGCCTATTGCACTTTGAATGCAGCAGCCCTGCTGTAGAGTGTAATATGCATAAGAAACCGATGACAACGTAGTTTGTTGCCTAAAAAGAACTACCTACTGATTGTAAAGAGGTGTGAATTCTAAGATAAAAATGCACCTCCGAGATTGTCAGCTGAAGTAGTTCGCGCTGTATGGTGCCATATTATGTTGTGTGATAACTGACTTAACACATATCAATCAATGAATATTTAAGTCATGTTAGTCAATGTTTTGCACTAGGTATTTACGAGTACTACATATTAAAATAATGTAACTTAGTGCCACTTGCACCATCCCACTAACCCAGGGTTAACCGGTTGAACCGTTAACCCAGTGTCTAATTGTACTGATAACCATGGTAACTCCTTGTTTAACCGGTTAACCCCGGGTTACTGAATGGTGCAAGTGGCCCTTAGTTATAAATTCAAGCATACATTTATAGATTACTTGTATAGATTCGTAGGAGTCTTTTGTACAAACTTGTATGTTCCATAAAAAACTGAATTTAATATTTTTGGAGCGAATTGTAACATCGGAAAAATCAGCAGTGTTGTCAATTAGTTCAGAACATTTGGAAAGTCGTGTTAAGTAAATGAACGGCTAATACAGAGCACGAAATTGAGTTGTTCAAAAGCTCTTGAACGATAAACTATTCACCCAACTATCTAGCGATATTGAATTAACAACCGTTTTCAAGAAAAGGATCCATAGTAGATGTGTCTATGTAAAATCGGCCATAAAGTTCACAGGGAGCCCCCCTGTCAGCCGCAGGCAAGAATGAACGAGATATTGTGCGTTTTCGTCACTTCTCCACCCCACCCCGGCCCTTCAGCCCCATCGTCGTTTGCTTGCAATGACGTAATCTTTAAAGGCGATAACTAATCTTCCTAATTAATCTTTTCCTTGATGAGTTAAACAAATGAGCGGAGTGGGCAAGCTGCGCGATTATGGACTTAATACGCGCGTACTACGGTCGATTTCTTCTAGTGGTAAACCCTTGTCGGTTAAGAGAGCTGTTCGTCGCGTAATGTAACAGTTAGTGCTTTTGGCGAGTCGTGGTATAATTTTATGCTCGTGCGAATTTAATACTCTTGGCTAAAGTCTTGGTTGCCGCTATGAGAAAATCATCGGAATGACGAATGTTTAACTAACGCATTGCACTTGTAACGATTCCTCGGTTAAATTCGGCAAGGAACAAAATATTTCATTGTATAATAAGGGAGGTATGGCCAAAAGTGTTAACGGGAGTCAATAGAAATCCGATGCATGGAGCGTAGGGCAGAGGATGTTTATGGGTCAAGTTTACAATTTGAATACCTTCCGTGTTACACACAATGATTTTCATCCCACTGACGTAGAAAAAAAAAGTAAAATAAGTGCTAAATGCGTACGGTAAAATTACGTATATCATCCGCAATGTTGTTATAAACTAGAAAATAAGTTATATATGGGCTTAATCCCCGTGGGGCGACAAGCTAGCTTTGAGCATAATATATCTTATATTTATCAACTACAACTAAATTAAGTAAAGTTCCCACATCCAAATATGCTCTGATTGAATAAAATCAAGGTTGGACATAGGTAAATATTTGATAGTTCAGTTATTTGAAATGATTGATATGGTCGATGTAAATAGACTTTTGTAGACTTTACTCATCAAATCTAAAAATAGATTTCATCACAATTTATTAACGTAGAAAAATAATGTTTTGGAGGTTGAGAGAAACTATCGTCTTTCTCGGATAAAAAAAAAGAATTTACCTGCCACTTAATGTGATAAAATGACTTTAAATACCTACTTAAAAACGTTATATCTGTAGGTAATTCCGTTTAAGTACTTAAATGGAAAAAGCTTATAGACTTATAGTACATAAATTGAATATTTTAAGTTCACTATCGGCAGCAATGTTCTTAAGGTGACGGTAGAGGTGGGTAAATTTTCAGATTCTGTCAATTTACCCCATTTCACACACAAGCGCACTTCACGCACACTACCTCACTTTACTGGGACAGGTCACTGACCCATCAAGTTTTTTTTTAAGATAGCGTTTTGAGTTTAGTGGCCTCCTTTTAGGAAAAGCGTTCCATTGAAAGAAGAAAGAGAAACAATACATTTAATCTTGCTTTCCTTGTCTGTTCATGTCACACGTGACGTATTTAAATTCTAATAATTCATTTGGTTGTTGACAATTTTCTACATTATGGCTTTGTCGAGATACGCGTTTTCTAAAGTTAAACCGAATAAAACCAGATGTCATTAAGTCAGATGTAAAATTTTATTTACTACTCTATACGACTTTTCATAAGGCTCAAAATCAATTAAATGAGAATTTAAATAAATAAAGTTCCGGCAGGGTGCAAAATTTAATTAAGGCGGACAAAATAAAATTTGAAAATATATGGAAACAGTGTTGGCTAATGTACCCCTAATATCTTTACCGATTTACTTTTATGTGGTATATTCGCCTTTTGTTTCACTATTAAATTAATACAATTAAAATAAAAAATATTATACCGGTATTCCACCGGTATTATTTCAGTGCTGAAGCGATTATCTTCGATCGTAGCCTTGATAATGTAGGTGTTGATAGTTACTTACGGCGGTAGGAGCGGCAATGAACCCCGTGCAGAGTAGAACGTGAGGTGCGTTGGGATAAGTGCATATATCTACTTATAATTCTTTGGCTGGTTGGTAACCCTCTATATTTTATTTTTTGTTTTACTGTTATTAGGTTAAGGGAGTTTTAGGGAGTGAAAAAAAAATGATTTTCGTTTTATGCGCTCGCGTGATTGCCGATGGATTATAATTAGACAAAAGAACTTGTTTTCCACGCATCGAATGTAGATCCCTATGACACTTCCTCCAAGTCTTCTCCAATAATGTTTATACCGTATTTTAATTACCTACCTTAAATGTTACATTTCTAAATATTTTTTTTGTGCTATACATACTTCAAAAAAATCGCTGGAGACCTAGCGGTAATAGCGTGCGAATTGCAATTCCGGCTCGTACCAATGAGTTTTTCGGAACTTATGTACGAAATATCATTTGATATTTACCAGTCGCTTTTCGGTGAAGGAAAACATCGTGAGAAAACCGGACTAATCCCAATAAGAGCCTAGTTTACCCCCTATGGGTTGGAAGGTCAGATGGCAGTCGCTTTCATAAAAATTAGTGCCCACGCCAATTTATGGGATTAATTGCCAAGCGGACCCCAGGCTCCCATGAGCCGTGTCAAAATGCCGGGACAACGCGAGGAAGATGATGATGATGTGACACATACTTCCAAAAATATCTACAAATATTTTACGTGACAACTGCTTATAAGTAAATATTATGTAGGTACACTTATAAAGTATAAAGTAGAAAATATCTTATAGGTACATAATATAAAAACCGATCATGTACGAGTAGGATTCACTATGGGTTCCACAGTTACACATTTTTATTGCATATTTTTTGTTTAAGACCAACTCACCTATTATAGGACATAGGTCTTCCATTAATCTTTTGGCGTTGAACTATTTTTTGTATATGTATTTATGTAATACAATTCTGAGTTAGGTTATGGTACATTTTTGCTCACCTACTTATAATTATGTATTATATCTGATATGTC
Organism: Cydia amplana; assembly: GCF_948474715.1. Lineage (NCBI taxonomy): Eukaryota > Metazoa > Arthropoda > Insecta > Lepidoptera > Tortricidae > Cydia > Cydia amplana. The sequence goes on from NC_086084.1 coordinate 8,633,308, forward strand.
ACATGATACCAAAAATCGCCGCAAAGTTAAAAGTTCATTTATTTACGTTACTCATCTTCGGATCACCGACTTACTACTTCCTTACTTGACATGTGTACTAAATTTCAATTGAACTAGTCCAGTAGTTACGGTGAAAATTGGCTTTAAGAAAATGGCAGACACACGAGTGATCTTATAAGGGAGATTATTTTCCTTGAGTGAATGGTATGCATTTACCCCAATGCACCTCACGTTCCACGCGGCGCGGCGTAATCTGGCCCCTATTTCACCACGGTGACAGGTACGACAAAAACATCACTGTTATTGACGCCATAGGCATCCATGGACTACAGTTACCGCTAACACTGATTTAAACTTTCACGATTTTTACACATTATTAAATTGTACAACGGAACCGCAAAACGTTCAAGCGGATAAACAAGACCAAGTGCGGGTAGTTCGAAAAACTCGCGCGGTTAGAAGATGCTGATGTCAACTTAAGCCAGTCTTCTCCGAGACCACGGGGACAACGCCGTCCTCGAAACGTCGGAGGTAAATCTTAAAACTTAGATACGCGATTAAGTCCCGTTGTACAATTTAATAATACAGTTACCGCTTACCATCGGGCGGGCCGTATTCGTGTTTGCCACCTATTATTAAAAAAAAACTTTATTATATCGGATAAAACAGACATTTCTCTCGCGAAAAAATCTTGTGACAATTGTCACAAGATTTTTCAAAGAATTTTCGGTAAGTCTTGACAGGAAATGAGTTCTGTGTCGCAATTTCGATACAGTTGCCGTGTTTCTTGTGACAATTGTCATTAGCTTCGCAAAATAAGAATTTTTTAGTGCCAATATAATGGAGTTTATTTATTTATTAAAATGTTGGTGGCAAACAAGCACATCGTCCGTCCGATGGTAAGCGGTTACCGTAGCCTATGGAGGCCTGTGACGTCAGCATCAGTGATGTCGACAACTGTCGCACCTGTCACCGTGGTCGTGGTGAAATAGGGGCCAGTAAGTACCTAATTTTGCTTTGCCATATCGCTTCTATTATCATTTCTATTAATTTTAAGTTTAGGTTAGGATTACGTTTTGTATGCTATGTCGCAGAACTCATAGACAGCCAGCTGTACTGTATTGCCGTTACTTGATGTGGCTGAACAGGATTAGTGACACTCGCGGTAATGAGTTTGTTACGCCCACTTAATATTGTGTTGTCCATCTTCTAGTTTAACTTTTCCCATGGTGCGACCATGCCATGCCATGCTTATGCAGTTTTAGTTTCGCACGTCGCCGCTGGCGCTAGCAGTTGCAGGCAAGCGTTGACGCATGGTATGGTCGCGTTCATAATTTCTCGTCTATTATAAATTTTTGTCTATGTTTATGTTTTTCTTTTCTTTTTGTTTTGTTTGTATTCATAATTCGTTTTCATGTATAATTTTTTGTATTCTCTGTTTTCTTATTTACTTCTTCTGTGTATCTTTTTCAAATGTTTTAATATGTATCTTTTTTTGTGTTATCTGTCGTGGCATCACCGAATGGGCCCTACGGAAGACCAGCGCTGGCTTTATAGCTAGCATTATGCTGAGTTGGGTCCATTTCGTGATGCACACTTATTGTTCTCTTCTGTTCTTGCTGTTGTTGTCTGTACATGTTCGTACATGTTTTGTGAACGTCACGAATAAAAATCTTTTATCTTATCTTTATCTTATCTTAATAATCGCAGTGGTCTTAAGTGTCACAGACCCTACTGGCGCTTAAGTCCTTTATGACAATTTCTGCCTATTTTAAATTGTTCAAAAAAAAAAGAAACCGAATAATTATATCGGACTACCGAATTTTCACGAGAATCAGTTGAGAAATGTGATATGCAAAGGAGAAGAATTCGGACATACGAAAGCATTTTTGCCCAAGTTGAAACGGAGACCTTCGCCAACGCTCGGTCAATGATGGTTTAGGTACAGCTAGCTGCAGAGAAAAGGTACCACCCCTGCATACAATTATCTATCTGGTCGTACCTTTTCTCTGTAGCTGACTGTACACCTATAAAAATGGTTGTCCCTGCTGTAATTTTATACCGGTACCGTACTTTGTATTTCAACCGGTATAGTTTTACCTTCAAAACGAACCGGTATTGATAAATAATAACGGTACCATACCGCTTATACCGTAAAGAAAGCATGATGCAGTCTCTGCTTTGCACAATTATTGTGTGGACAAAATTCTTATAATCACCGAAACATACATACCTACGCACATAATATCATTGAAATAAAACATTGTTATTTTATAGTAAATTTATATAATACTCGATATATACACATAACAATAACCAGACCGCAGCGGTATTAGCCTGTAAGCTTCATCTCTTGTCTCCAAATCCGCAAAAACTAGTTAGTACTAAATGCTGGTCTTGCTGTTATTTTATTCTTGAAGATTATGGCTTGTTTCTTGATTATTGAGAACAGCACGTAATCGCACACATATAGACGGAACGAACGGCAACAAAGTAGGTGTAGACACTAAGACTTTCAGGTATTAAACGAATTACGCTTCGTATTAATAGGTAAGTAATATTTAAATGAATATATAATATTCTCTAACGTAAATACAAGATTACAATTGACATCAAATGTCATTGACGTACAGAAGTCATATACTTTTTTTTAATGACGCAAAATTGATACCAGCATAATGAAAATCAATCCCAATCAGTAAAACGAGTCTTTAAACTTTTTTCATTTTAAGCGGGTTTTGAAGGAACAAGTTACTTAAATTCAATTGTAATCGTATTGTTTTAGGATAGTTTACTGCTGTTTTCGATCGTTACGACCTGTAAATAACAACAAATCAAATTTTAAATAAATTTATTTACCCTATTTTTTGAAATACAATTTATCTACTGGTATACATTTTCGTATGCGTATATGATGAAATGTCTTAATAATGTCAAAAACGAGCTACGACGACGTACACGTCTGCTTCGATCCAAGGCCAGCGGCCATCTGACTCGAAGAAGAATTTTGAGTGATGTCGTCAATGTATGGAAATTGTACGAAAGTTTACATTTGGGATTGAATTTCTGTGTTGTATTTGTGAGTAAAAATATAAGTAGATAATAATTTGCTAGTTTAGTTATCTAGCTTTCAAAATCACACAACAACTCAATTACTGTTAAAGGCAAAACTGTAATGCATGTTGCTCAAACGGAACTCCATATTTTGATTTTTGGATACTTTTAGTGTCGATTTGTAGAGAATTACAGCAAATAAAAAATATTATGCCGTGAAGAGCCGGTACACGGCTTCTTCGTGAACAAATTTACGTATAATTTAATGCAGTTATTAAACATTTCTTGAACAAATTGATTGCACAAAGTGAGCTCTAAATCGAAAACGTCATATACCGTCCCCTTAATTGTGAAATATAAAAATAGCTATATAAGAGAAATATTTTACGAACGTAACGAAATCACTGGATTATATGGATTTGGAAAAACAGCCGCCCAGACAGGCCAAAGGAAAGCTTTCGGAGCGAATGAACTCAAGTTGGAAACTTGAGCGTCCCCTGTGATACAAACGTGCAACTGTCGGCTCTATGTAAATTTGCTCAAACTTGACCTGTTCTGGATATTACTAATCTTTACTTTATGGTGCGGTGAAGCCAGCAATCAATACGAGCAGCGTTCCAGATAGGCACGTTTGGAGTTATGTTTGATTTACCCGCCTAGAGCCAGTCGGATGTTGTCTTAGTGAATATATTGGCCAAGCAAGCATTTAACGATTCATTTTAAATTAAACAAGTATAACTACTTCAATCGCCGCCTTCTTGGCTAGTCGGTAGTCGGTCCAACGAAGCTGGAGGTCCTGGGTTTGAGTCCTGAAATGCATATTGTGTGTTTATCGCAAATAATGGAAGTTTTCTATGATCTATTCAAGCATGTATATTTATTTATCGTATGGAAGTACAGTTACTGGATTTAAATTAAATGTTAAGGGGCCCACTGATTACTTAACTTAGTTAGAACAACATTTTGACAGTTCTGAACAACTGACAGGCCGATACCGTCCGGCGGACTGTTAATCAGTGGGCCCCTTTAATCTAGATATTGAGGTTGATGTGTAGGTATATCGTTGCCTAATATCCATAGACAGGCTTTGATTCATTTGGGGTTAAGTCAAAACCAAGATGGTCCCCCATTAGTAAAAAATGTCTTGCCTGTAGCTAAGAATTATTCACAAGAGCCTAACGATTTCGTTGTACTTTTGTCTAATTTTTGGGCATCATTGATATTTTTCACGTGCACCAATAAATACTGTCACAACCGTACCCTTTCTGTTTATTCCGAATTACTGGACCAAATAATTGTTCGCCGTATCGAGTCCTACATTCTTAATGTTTAATATGGATTTAAATTTGCGGTGTTCCAGTTTTCGCTTCAGTAATTAACTTTTATGCCGGCCAGTGACGCGGTGATAATGATAACAAATTATACGGCAAAGAGTCAAATTGGCTGTGGCGTATACATTTTTTATTACTTATTGGTGAGATATACAGGCCAATTCGGGGTTTAGTTATTGGATCTCATTCCGATATAATATTTTTGGTTGAAGAAATGTCACTTTTGACACTGACAGACCAGTATCATATCGGAATGAGATCCAATACCTAAAACTCGAGGTAAAATGTAGTGAGAATCTGATTAAGATTGAGTACGCTGAGTAAAGGCGATCTTTGATTTCAAACACACTTACAAAATTGTCTCATTTTCTTTGTTTTCTTATGAACATTAATTGAAGTCGCGTTGAAACATATAACAAGACTTGAAACGATAACTTAAATATCCTTAAACACTTCTTCTTCTTTCCCATAGTCCCAGTGTTTTTTGTGGAAGTATCCTTAAAAACTTAAAATTAACAATATCAATTAATTGTGCAACGTTTCAACGACGACGGTTCTTTGATATTTGATATACGACGCTAATAAAAAGCATAGTGAAAAGAGAGATCATTGTTATCTATGAAACGTTGGTATCTTATCACTACAAACAGAATGTTACTGTTAAAATGCAATCGCTAACAAAACCTGGCTTATTTAGCGAAATCTATCCACTCATCTCATTATGCGCATTCAACCAAAATGACAAATTAAATTATTGACACGACGCGTTCCATTGTTTCATGCAAGTTATTCAAACTGAAATGCCTTTTAAATTGCTATTTCAATTTTAACTGTGGAACGTGGAACGTTATCAGAGCTGTCGAGGGGACTCATGAGCGAAATAATTATCGATAACAAGTGTCTGGGAGTCGACAAAAGATTTAATTGGGCGAGCATCGATAAAAACTGTCGACATTGTTGTCTATAAGGGAAGTATGTAGCTCATTTGGAGCTTACGTGTCATTTAGGTCTGACGGCTTTTGGAATAATGAGTGGGTTGATTGTTTGAGTGTTCATTTCTGTTAATAGTATTTTATGCAACCGTTGTTTAAGAGAGGTCAAAAAAGGCGAGTGGCGTGAGTAACTATTTGAGGCGAAGCCGAAAATTGTTAATAAAGACGCCACGAGTATTTTTTGAGTCAGTTAAACAACGTTGCATACAATACTTTTTCTACGACCAAGCACTTAGTTTGAAATAAAATTGTAAATTTAACAAATATTTTTAATTCAAGAAGTTGCAAAAATGGAGGGTACGGGCGGGAAAAGAATGAATGAATGAAGGAAATTAAAAAAAAACATGTCTATGGTTCACTTATTTGTCAGAGATGACATTTAAAATAAAGTTGGCAACACTGTATTTCATTCAATATTTTTTAAGTGGTCATTACACGAAGTATCGTAAAATCGCCAAACAGATACTGCTGCGTGTATGCACAAATTCTTTTTTGGGGAATAGACTAAAGACTTCTATTGACAACTATAAGGTAGGGTTTTAAAGGTGTGTGCACGACCCTTTAAATGACAAATAAAAGTACGGGAGTAGGAAAACATCATTTATTGTGCGGATACTTGTACCTTATACCTATTTAATTTTATCGGTTACCTGTTAATAATTGTCACATGGAAGAAGAAACCAGGCATCGCGTGCTTGATGTCCCTGGAGTTGCAAGCGTTTATACAGCAGGCAGGCTGTATGCTTGTTAGCTACTGACGTGTTATATATAAGGTTATGTAAAGGTTTAGCAACGTTTATTTTGCCTTTCAAGTTCTTACCCTAGGCGGACCTTATTATTTGCTATCAACGTCCAACCAAAAAAAAACAACGGGTTGCACTACCGGAGTGCCAACAGAAGTGAAAACTCAATGACTAGTCCAAAATGTCTGCAGCACTATGTATAATTGACCCATCCTCCTTTCTATTGAAAAACTTTAGTTCCGAAATTGCTGGTCAGTGATCTTGTTTAAAATTCGAAATACAAAGTAGCGTTAATTGTTTAAAATTCGAATAGAAATTGTAAAGTTACCTTGCAGACCTCGCATCATGATATTTTGAGTTTTATTCACCAGTACTAGAGTTCACTTTTATTAGCGATTTCATCAAGATGTTATAGCGTTATTAAATTATATTTGAGTGATATAAAGTTAGAATTTAACTGTGAGATCCTCGTATTTCAGCCCGTACAAGATTAGAACAAAAGGTTCTAATCTTGTACGGGCTGAAATACGAGGATCTCACAGTTAAATTCTAACTTTATAGGTCATGTAATGTCATTCGAGTTTTTCTTTATTGATTTAAATGCCATCTAAATGAGTGGCCATCTAAATCTTACGGTCACGTGATCGCCTTACGCTGTCTCGAGTTTATCATTTTTTCCCCTCCTCAAAAAGTGCCCAGCGTCGCTAAAGAAGTTTTCACTTCCAAAAATATTGCAATATTACACAATAAGCGAATACAGCACGTTTTCCATAAATTTACTTTTGACAGGAAATCGTGGAAACACATGGACGCACACGCAATGAAGACGAAATGTCGGATCGTTTCGTGTTAGGTTAATCAACACCTGGCCAGGTTGCGTGCGAAACGGTATTTATTAGTATTGCTAATGTCGCGCAATAAAACTGATGAGCCTAATCGCATTTTTTTTCAAATTGCGACTTGTGCAGATAAGTAACTCTTTATTTATTTTTTGTTAAAAAAATATTCTTTTTATTATGTTGCTCATTTCAAATATATGTAGGTAAAAACTATGTAGCAGGAATAAATAAAAAAAATATTCGAACTTAGTACAATTATCTATGAGTATAATTTTTTACAGTTTTCAATATGCTCCCAATGAACAGCCAACCAAGTATACAGATCTACAAATACATATGAGTTAAACAAATGCCAGCCAATAAATCAAATAGCATAATAGCCGATGTTCTGATACCGCCAGCTCGATAACACACTCTGAATGACCGATGTGCATTCCGGACAAATATATTCCCAGTATTTTCATAAAATTTCAAAAACAAAAGGCTGTTACAAGATTATTTATACATGATTTATTATTATGGCTCTGATCCACCCCAAACCTCAATTGCCTGTGTGATTGATATTTATGCATTTTATACCTACAAATATAAGTTGACACTGTTTGATTTATATCAGTTATTTGGTAAAACACGGCGCAGGTATTTGAAATAAAATAAACCAAAATAAAACACCATTTATCACTAAACAGCGTACATACATTCTCTTAGAAAATATACACGTGTTAAGAGATTGAACTACACTGAAAAAATAGTTTCGTTGATTTTACGAAATTTTTACGAAATTTATGGGTTGAATTGGGACCTATGCACAAATATTGTTGAATTTACCAAACATACTTTGGTTGACTTTTTACAAAACTACTTTAGTAAATTGAATTTACAAAACTACTTTATTAAATCGAATTTACAAAACTACTTTAGTAAAGAACTTTTTACAAAACTAGTTTAGTAATTTAGTACGTTTGACAATATATATTTAGTAAATTTTACGGATTTTGTATTGTACTTTTAACAAAATTGATTTCGTAATTCTGCAAAAGTTTTTGTACGCTTCACTAAATTACTGTCGTAGCGTGTACGAATTTACTTTCGTAATAATTAATACATTTCTTTAATATGTATGACGTACATAACTTTGATAGATACCACTAAACGTCTTGCGTGGAATCAATTAATTTGCTTTCGTAATTATTACTAATTTCTTGTGTACGTATGACCACTAAACTTTGATAGATATCACTAAACTTCTTGCGTGGAATCAATTAATTTGCTTTCGTAATTATTACTAATTTCTGTAGTACGTATGACCACTAAACTTTGATAGATATCACTAAACTTCTTTAGTGGAATTAAGTAATACACTTATGTAATAGTTACTAAATTTCTTTATTATTTATGGCGTACTGAACGTTCGTAGATATCACTAAACTTCTTTAGTGGATTCAAGTAATATACTTTTGTAATAATTACTAAGTTTCTTTATTATGTATGGCGTACTGAACTTTCGTAGATATCACTAAACTTCTTTAATGGAATCAAGTAATATGCTTTTGTAATAATTACTAAGTTTCGTTCGTATATATGACTCACTGAAGTTTCGTAGATATCATAAAACTTCTTTAGTGGAATCAAGTAATATACTTTTGTAATAATTACTAAGTTTCTTTCGTATATATGACTCACTGAAGTTTCGTAGATATCACTAAATTAAGGAATGTATAGTTTACGAAACTTACTTAGCTTAATTCTACTAAACAACTCTAGTAAAATATACTACCCAACTTTGTATATTTTACCTGGTCTATGAGTCAATTCTACTAAAGCGCTTTCGTATAGTTTACTGCAACTGATTTTGTACGATTTACTAAACTAACTTTGTAATTTTTACTACTTTACTTAGGTGCAATTTACAAAATATCTGTAATAAATTCTACTAAACGGCTTTTGTGGATTTTAATAGTTTACTTGCGTACAAATTACGAAACATGATTTAGTTACATCAACTACTATATTTCGTATATTATGCCAATATTAATTTAGTAAGAAATACTAAATTATATTAGTATACTATACAAATTAAAATGCATTACAGATCCAATAACCGTCCCATTACATGACTCCATGCCATAATATATAAATTATAATATATAGTGGTTTTATGGCATGGGGTCAAGTAATGGGACGGTTATTGGATCTGTAATGCATTTTGATTTGTATAATAATTTAGTATTTCTTACTAAATTAATATTGGCATAAAATAATTAAGATCACAATCGTTTTACAACCAATAATTATGAAGCAATTGCATAAATAGAAACAAAACTTATCATTAAAATTTAAACCTAAAATGGTATCAAAGCGAATAAAAAAGCTACGTAATCCAGTTCACCACAATGTACAATATACCAAAAAAATAACAAAAGCCACTTAGTTAGATTTATAATAGTATACAGAGTAAATTGGCACACAATAACATTATATGTATAACTAGAATCTATGTATCTAGGTCCTAGATGTATAGCAAAGTTATTTAATTTGTAACTCGTGTAACTGTGCATAACTTGGCTTTGAAACAATCGTGTAACCTTAAAATAGGCATTCGGCCTTCGGCTCGTTTCATAAAATTATGCACAGTTGCATATACACAACGACATATGACAAGGTCTATCACATCTGAAATAACAGGGTGAAGGAGAAAATAAACAACAAAATATTGGGGAATTAAAAAAATATTTATTTTATTCTCATGGCATTACAAAAATTTGGGTTATACGCATAGTCATGATAATAATAATTTGGCTTCAATTATTAATCTCTTCTAATTAAGACGAAACACTACATGCAAACATAACGTATTCGAGACGTTGAAATCGGAAACAAAAATATATACTTCAAAAATATGTATAATGTACATAACATAACACTCAAGAACAAAGAATTGGGCTATTCATTACAATAATGGGTTTGTATACAGGGAGACTACAGCGCGTGAGCCTAGTACCTACTGGTACTAGCCCCGTATGCTCGACTGAACCAGGTTACCCATACAAACGTAGTTTGGTTCTCATTTGAAAACGTCAACTTTGTTAACACAATGGGATCTGCTACATCTAGGTCGTAAATTAGCTTCTGTTGCTTGAAATTTATGCTCGTTCTATTTTTTCTCTGTTATAATTTCTAGCTAGAAGTATATTCCGACCTAGACCGTTTAAAAAGAGAACCAAACTATGTTTGTATGGGGAACCGGGTTCAGTTGAGCCCATTGCATTTAACGGGGGCCTAACCCACAAGGCATCTCTTTGGTACGTATTCTTTGCGTCTATTATGAAAGACGAGTATACAGGGTGGATTTAAAATTACTGTCTTGGGTGAGACTTGAACTCACGGCCTCTGGATCGATACCCCAGCGCTCTGCCATCTGAGCCACCAAGACCTCATCCATAGCCAGCAAATCTTTCCACCATATTACGGGTCAAGGCGACCCTAGCGACATCTACCTTAAGAGTGTTACACTTCTTAAACGGCTACCTGAGTTCCAAGTTACATTGGAAATTCACCAGTTACGACGTGCTACCCATACTAATTTTCATTTTTAACAAACAGAAACGTAACTTGGAACTCCGGTAGCCGTTTAACGCCCACTTGCACCATTCCACTAACCCGGGGTTAATCGGTTAAACTGTTAACCCACTGTCAAATTGCACTGGTAACCATAGTAACTCCAGATTTAACCGGTTAACCCCGGGTTAGTGAATGGTGCAAGTAGCCCTAAGACACTTCTTAGGGCTACTTGCACCATTCAGTGTTACACTTAACACTCTTAAGGTAGATGTCGCTATGGTCCCCTTGACCCGTAATATGGTGGAAAGATTTGCTGGCTATGGATGAGGTCTTGGTGGCTCAGATAGCAGAGCGCTGGAGTATCGATCCAGAGGCCATGAGTTCAAGTCTCACCCTAGACAGTAATTTTTCCACTTATCAAAAAAAAAGTTTGTCTAAAATTACCTTTTTATTTATTAAGATTGATCTATGTATTGTAGGTACCTATTTGAATTTTCTTTTTTATAATGCAGGGTCCTTTTTTTAAATTTAATTTTACTTGATTTTACTTAGTTTGAGATCATGTACAAATTCTGGATTAAACTTGTCATGCTTAACCCATTCATGGCCACGAACCGCCGAGCGTACACAATACGCCAGGCCACCATACAAATCGTTTTTAGCTAAAACGCATGACTCAGCTTATGGGTCTGGAGCCTGGCGCGAACGGTAAATAAATCGCCGCTCATGAAGCCGGCCAGTTGGACAGCATTATGCAACATTTTTACTAACCACCGATTTTCTGTGCCTATCAAAAAAGAAACTAATTATTGCAGTTTGTAGGAGTGAATATTTTTACTTTCTACAAGCATTTTATGTCTGACCAAGCTAAGTTGGTAGCAAATTTTATAGCCCAGCCTATGCAAGTGTTAATTTAAACGTCATAATTTCATATAAGTATGACATTTAAATTCGGATGGATTCCTTGTTTATTGTCCAAGTGTGTCCGATAAGCTTACACCTGGTCGGTCATTATCTTTGTTTTGGTAAACGCCATTATATTAGTAGCAATAGAGAACTTAAAAAGTACTAATAGTACTTACTTTCTAATCTGCCGTAGAAACCACGATGTTTGAAAAAAACTTGTAAATATTTGTCACAAACTATTTGTTATACAATACATATTAGTTAGTTAAATTAACTTTAACATCATTGTTAGTAGGTAATTGCCTAAGATACAATACAACGATCACCAAATATTATGACATAAAAGTACAGTGGGAAAAAATCCTCGTTGCCTTACCCCTCATACAAAACAAAATATTATTATACTACGGCTTGGTTCCTACAAATTGTTGCTTACCATCATCCAAACAGTAATCAGTTGTAAAATGGTACGATATCAAATAGCTTCAACATGAAATTAGCTTTAAAACCAGCCATCAAAGTTTATTTTAGCCTGCTACGGAAACATTAGCAGTTTTTACAAGTAGCGCCAGGCCACGGTGACCCATACCTTGAGCCCTGTCAATAACTTCTGAAATATATATATTTTTTGTATTTTTTCAATATAGATTTTTCTGTTTGCTTGCATCGCGTTATGTATCTAGAATTTCAGTATATTTACTATATTACACTGATAGTAAACCAAACTTGAATATTCGAGACCCTGTTTTCATTAAAAAAAACGTGTTTATAATTTTTATCCTAATATGCCTTATAGAAATGATTGTTAGCTTATATGTTACTTACGTTATTACATCAAATTACGTTTCGTTTAAGTTTAAATCAGAATTTATTCAGGACTCACATGTGAGTCACTGGCCCTGCGGAACTGTTTGAGCATGACCCATACGCTGAGTCGCTGGCCCTGAATGGGTTAACTGTGCGTGAAAATGGAATCTGAAGAAGATGAAGACTGCCTAAGTTTAGGACTCCAGTATCTAGAAGAATGGGGTTTATCCAAAAGCACCATCAATAATTTTGCGGGTAAGTTTTGCATCATTATCCCGTATTTACCTAATTATTTATTAAGAGTGATCAATGTATTGTAGGTACCTATTCGAATTCTCGTTTTTATAATGCAGGGTCCTTTTTTGAGTTTTAATTTTACTTGATTTTACTTAGTTTGAGAAGGTACAAATTCTGGATTAAACTTGTTATGCCCGAGATGCGAGTATACGACGAATGATATTTATAGTAAAAATAATTATGTGTTTCATTCGTTTCATGTTAGAGGGGTTTGGACGTTTAACTCACCACGCTCGTCCAGTGCGTGTTGGTGAGTAGACAGTAAGCCTGCTAACTCGGCTCGTGGGCGCCACCGTTGACATACCTACTAGATGTTCATCCGCTGCCACCCTAAACTGATACCCTGTCATAGCACCAATTAGTAGACCAAACTAGGCCGCACTAATATAAAATGCGCCCTGATTTGGTAGAATACACTTAAAAGTGCACGACAGTTTAACGTCATATCGAGGACGTTACCCGGGATACGTGGAAATGGAGGAGGAGGGAGGCCTGTGCCCAGCAGTGGAACACTCTAGGCTCATATAAATAAAATTATGTGTCTTTTGAGGTTTACAAAACAAGAAATTTAATTCTACGAAACTCAACTTAAGGAAGTCCTACCATATTTATCTAAGTAACTAAAATGGCTTCGCTTATTTTATCTTTCAGATAATGACATAACTTTCAAACTTATGACGTTTCTGCTTAAGTACAAAATTAATATAGTGAAGTGTAAATAAATAAGAATCCTGAGCGTAGTGAGTGTTTATATTAAAGTCTCCTTCATCTTCTTCAGATGCCATTTTCATGCACAGTTAAGCATGACAAGTTTAATCCAGAATTTGTACATGATTCTCAAACTAAGTAAAATTAAAACTCAAAAAAGGACCCTGCATTATAAAAAAGAAAATTCAAATAGGTACCTACAATACATAGATCACTCTTAATAAATAAAAAGGTCATTTTAGACAAACTTTTTTTGATAAGTGGAAAAATTATTGTCTTGGGTGAGACTTGAACTCACGGCCTCTGGATCGATACTCCAGCGCTCTGCCATCTGAGACACCAAGACCTCATCCATAGCCAGCAAATCTTTCCACCATATTACGGGTCAAGGGGACCCTAGCGACATCTACCTTAAGAGTGTTACACTTCTTAAACGGCTACCCGAGCTCCAAGTTATATTGGAAATTCACCAGTTACGACGTGCTACCCATACTAATTTTCATTTTTAACAAGCAGAAACGTAACTTGGAACTCCGGTAGCCGTTTAACGCCCACTTGCATCATTCCACTAACCCGGGGTTAATCGGTTAAACTGTTAGTTAACCCACTGTCAAATTGCACTGGTAACCATAGTAACTCCAGATTTAACCGGTTAACCCCGGGTTAGTGTATGGTGCAAGTAGCCCTAAGATGTCGCTAGGTTACCCTTGACCCGTAATATGGTGGAAAGATTTGCTGGCTATGGATGAGGTCTTGGTGGCTCAGATGACAAAGCGCTGGAGTATCGATCCCGAGGCCGTGAGTTCAAGCCTCACCCAAGACAGTAATTTTCCCACTTTTAAATTTATTCTAAGCTTAAAAATCTCCAAATATTAAACAATGTTCAGACTGTGACATCATGTATCTAAATATATTTGATTCTGCAGTAAGAGTCTCCATTAGAGATAATATGACAAAAAGTTGGTGCGTAAATAAGATCTTGTGGCATAATTAGTCTATATAAACCAGTTTCTCTTTGATGCAGCTGGTGTGCTTGCAAGTGATAATTGAATCCTATACAATCAATTTGTTCTGTTAGAAAATAGATGTTATTACTTGATGACGAAACACAAATAAATTTTATCTTAAAAAAATTGTAGCATGTCCGATTAGAAATTATTAGAATTATTCCTGGTACGTATTTTATACCGTTATAATAAACCCAATTAAGAGCATTTGATAAATTTACATCGTCAGAAATAATAACATCTTTAAGATAATCATGAATATTATTCAATGGTTCAGATATCCTAGTACCCAACTCTATTCTTGTTTCACATCCTTTTCCAGTGTAAAGTCTGTGAGCAAGAGTCAATTGTTCTTTTATTAATAAAGTCAATGGCAAGTTTTTCCTAGACGTTATAAGAGATGCCGTTCTTTTCAATTGTTTGTGTTTGGCTTCGAATCGCATACACCATATTAGTCTCAAAGGTCCTACTTGCTTTATAACATGCGGATAATGCACCATAAAATGGTGCTTCGGTTTTAAGGTGTCGTGAAACAGTTTGACATAACTTTCGTGATGTTCGCTTATTAAGGCTTCTAAATACAACAGTGTGCTATTATCGATATCCCTACAAAGTAAAATATCAATAATTTCTAGCAGTGTAATAAAAAACTGCCATACTTCGTCATCTTCAGGTATTAAGTCTCCCACCAATAAAGGAAATATGTGTACAAATAACATCATTTCAGATGCAGACATGTTAAATTTGCTTTTCATTAAATGTTCATGTTTTATTATTCCACATCTATCATTTAGCTCACCAGATCCGTAGTCAAATAATTGTAACCTATTATTCAAGTTATTTAAAGTGAACAATGTGATGCTTTCTGTAAAATACACAATAATATGAGTCAGATCATAATGGCAAACACCTTCAAATATATCATGCATAATGTCAACACAAAAATTATCAACAACATGAAAAGTGCTAATATCATTAAATACACATCGTTCACTTATTCCTGTCATTGTTACATTGTTAATTTCGACATCAGTGTTATAATTGTGTCGATTGCGCATTAAACCGTCATCTTGCTTGCACTGTTTTCCCATTATATTTTTATGAGCCTTACATATTCTACAATAATAGTTACTAGAAAATGATTTAGCAAATCCAAGAACGGTGTTTAGTCCCAAATTGTCACCAATGATCATCCCTAGTATAAAATATACTTTAAAAACACCTTCACTGATTTCTAAATCTATGCCATTTTGTTCTAAACTCTTTAACTCCTTTATAAGTTCGTAATAAATTGAAGCATTTCCATGACTTTTGCTAGATGATTTATGCAACATTGCAACAAATATATTTTCTAATAGTGAAGCATGATCCGCTGACAACGTTGGAAATGTGTAATAGGTAGCAGCGATAGAATGGACTCCAGCATGACTACCCAGGGGGTTATTACATTCGAAATCATCAAAATACAGAAAATATGGAATGTATAAGCTATTTTCATCCATTTTTCCGACCAATTTTTGCTTCCACATATTACCTTGTGTAAAATTTGATATAGATTGAACATCAGGAATACTAGTGCTGCATTTTAGAAAGTTGGGTAGTTCAAATATTTGTTTTAAAACTGCTCTTAAAGGTACTATCGCTCCAGTTTCCGACATAGGTCTTAGCATTACCGTAGAATTTCCTGTATTTACAGTAACATTTTCATTAATTGTAAATTTTTTTGGGGGTGTGTAAATATTACGGTCAGAAAAATATTTAATTACTTGACTTTCAGTATCCAAACCGTCGAAAGAATGGGAAATTGCTTCAACTATGTTTTTATTCGGTGTATCGTCATTAGGTGAGAGTTCAGACAACATAGTTCCAATAACACCAGTTACTAGTTCTGAAACATCGTCAATTATTTTCATAGCGCATTTACGATTTAAATAAGGATTGCTATACAACGATAATGCAAATGCTGTAGTAGACTTCCGTACATTTTCATTTTTCTTACTGAAACTTTCAGATGTGGGTTGCAGATTACTACAGCATGCATTAACATTACATGTATCCTGAGTATTATCTGTTATGTCTAAATTATTGTAATTTTCGATCATGTTATCAGTGTTAAAATTAAGCGACGGGGCTAATTCTGAATATATATTCCGGTCCGAGACATTATGACTAACTATATGACGACGAAAGGAACGCAAACTTTGAAATGCTCTGAAACAATTCGATTGTGCACATCGATAAATCGAGTTATGACCGAGATTGTGACTAGTTTTGTAATGATGAATAAGATCTTGATGGTTTGCTGTTTCGATCGAACACATGAAGCAAATAAACATTGTTACTAACTATTATCCCTATAGTCAAAACACAAAAATTCTTAAGTCCTTGAAAGATGCTCAATTAATTAGTCAGTCAGATCTGATATAAAGCAATAGACAGAGGAAATTTTCTTGTCCTTTTTGTTGTGCAAGTTATAAAAATATTTTTGGATAAATGACCATACACTTAAACATTCTAGCGGGTATTGAACGTTGGTTACGTGAATTACTTTGAAACACACGTCGACAGCTTTTAGCAGTTGATCTACCTTGTAGAGAACTGACTCAACCGCTACGTAAAAATCCTTTAAGTCCTTGCTCGTTGGTCCGACGGCAATCACCAGCGGTTGGAAGGTGGTTCCTCTGGATAGATGCATTTTCTGGTATTGCTCCAGTTTATTTTTGATTTCACTCTGGTTCTGTAACAAACACAAATACTCGTATTATACGGGGTGTTTGGTGCACCATTTGCTAAAATAGCGGATAGGTGTGGTCGACATTTGCTACCACCTCAGGCCCGCAAGAAAGTTCTTGGGCCAAGTTTTTTTTTTAAGTTTCATTTAATAATTAATTTAAAAAAACTGTAAATGGTAGCACCGACGGTAATGTAGCAAGCGTTAGGGATACCTTTGCACCAGGAGTAACACGGTGCGGGTTATTCGACTATACTTGGTCAACCAGATCTTGACAGTAGAAAAAGGCGGCAAATTTGAAAAATGTAGGCGCGAAGGGATATCGACCCATAGAAAATTTGAATTTCGCGCCTTTTTTTACTGACAAGATTTGTTTGACCAGCTATAATTAAGCAATAATAAAGACTTGTTATGTATTGAACCCATAACCCATACAGTAAAATATAATGTTTTCCAATAAGGGCGGGTCGATTTTAAAATGCAAAAAAACAGGCTATGTGCAAGATATTAATTACTTCTTAGTTTTATTTGAAAGGCCCATAAGTGCAGTTTTTTGTAAAATATGACATCGTTCAAATGTCCCCCTTGATTTCTTCTGGCAGCCCATATCCTAAAAGGCCAATTTTCAATTACTCTGCCGCACAGAACTGGCTGAATTTGAGCAATGGCTTGGGTTATACTGATTTTAAGGATATCCTTGCATTTGATCCCCCTTGATTTTTTTTGAGGTTTTCTGAAATCGCATATCTACTCAAACAAGCCGCAATCCACGTATGCCCTTAAAATCAATATATTGGGTTATATCGCTGAAATTCAGTCTGATCTGTGCGGAAGAGTTATTGAATATTGGACTTTTAAGTTATGGGCTACCAGGAGAAGCCGAGGCGGGGCGGATATTTGAACGATGTCATATTTCACAAAAAATGGCACGTATCATTCAAATAAAACTTAAAAGTAATTAATATTTTACACATATCATGTTTTATTACATTTGAAAATCGAAATGCCCTTATTGGAAAACACTATATGAAGTTCCTTACTTCGGTACCTATATACTTTTTTTCCTCTATTGTATAAGCACATATCTCGTTAATTTTCTCTTTATGGACTACAAACTTTAAAAAATTCAAACAAAATTCAAATTTCGAATAATAAAGTAGGTACTCTGTCTATCTCAAAAGCTTAAGCTTCGTACATACCAAATTTCATCAAAAACAGTTCAGTAGTTCAAACGTGAAAAAATAACAGATACAAACGGACAGAGCTACTTTCGCATTTTGCCATGCCCACAGAATTATGCTCAGGCCCCGGATTAATATATCCTAGTATACTGGATAACTTGACTTAATACATGTACTCACCGTAACGTGTAAAATAAATGAATTCTGCGACTCCACAATGCTGGGTTTGTAAAATCTTTTTTTTCCATTTTCTTTGATTGGCACTTTAACGGTAGGCGACATCTTGCAAGACATTAATTTGAAGAAAATGTAGTTCGTGGCATCTAAAAAAAGCAAAGTATAATCATTGGCATTCATTTACATTTATGTTTTGGATGGGATCAACGATTAACCAAACCGTCATCATCATCATCATCATCATGATGATGATCACATTAAAGGCTTCGTCAGACTGCCGCGTTTTGTTAGCGGGGCGCAAGCGGAGCGCGATGAGAGCAGCGCGCGTCGCGCCGCGCTTACAACTCGCGCGCATTGCTCTCTAAGGGGCAGTTATTAGCCGGAGAGCTAGTCACGGAAATAGGTATGCAATTTATAGAGCAACGGAATCCCTCTAGTTAGTGTGCCATACTATCATTATTAATTAATTCGGGCGCCTGGCAGCTGTTCAGCGGTGGGTGCGGGAGTGAATGGACAACAAAGAGGTTGTAAAATCAATTGAAGGTGTGCAATTTATAGAGCTCTGAATTTGGTGTGATATAATAGCTAATTATGTATTTAATTCAAATATAACAATGCCAGGCGTTTTCTTTGGGGGAAAAGTAGTGCCAGGTGATGAAAATACACAATCACTTGTGCGCCTGCAGGAAGATCACGAGCAAATTGCACCTGACTCACAATAGCTTTAAGCATAGTGTCGTATATGTCTTCTACTTTTTGTACTCTGTCACAGAATAAATAACAGTACTACTCTGTTCAATTACGCCTAGGTAAGTGTTAGGAAATGCGCAAATGTAATACTGATATCTAGGCACATCAGTAAGATCACGTCAAAGTACAAAATATTGCATACCGATTCCGCCCCGCCAAGTCAAGAAATAGCCCAACTTAGAGACACAGCATACATAACCTACCTTCCTGAAGATTTTCATCCAGTAAATTTATGTCCGGTGATTTAAGATTTTTCAGTATTGGTCTTGCTTTTTCCATAAATAATGGCCATTTTTTAAACAAATTAAGTTCGCAATGCGGATGCATAGCGTCAAAATCTGCTTCAATCTGAAAGTCACATTACGCATGTAAAGTCAAATAGAGTCGGTGATCATCTGTTTTATAGATATTATTATAGTCACTAGGGTTTGTTTATAAATAGGAGGTATTATATACTTAAAAAATAACTGAAATGGTCATATTCTGAATACCGATGAATCCAAGTATACATAATACAAAAAGCATACCAATTTATATCCTAGACTCGCCTTAAGGCTAGGCCATTCTGTAAGAATATCCTGTATTGTATTTTTTTCTTCAGCGATAAATGCCGCTCTGTATTTTCTGGTCTGGTTCCATTTATCCAAAATGTCTACCCATGGTTCTTTGTTAAATTTCAACCACAACTTATGTTCTTCGGCCTCTTCTGGTGAAATATCAGTACTGGACCCTGATTATAAACAAATATTATACATTACCCACATGACCAACAAATAATACAATACACAACAAATAAGGTGATAGAAGAATGTAATTTTATTCATGTACAGTCGACGTCAAAGATATTTACTTCCTCCTTAATCCTTTGTAATAAGGTGCAAAAGTATAAACATATCTTTAACGTCGACTCGTACACCCATGACATCGAACCTCTATGAATACACACATCACGCCTACCTGGAATGGTATCTTCGTTATTATCGGAACTGGTGCCACTGGTGGGTGGTCGTGTTACTACTCCACTTTTCCTTAATACTCTTAGCTGATTACGGTAGCGAGTAGGTAGTTTCGCTTGTGCGGGAATATAAGTTTTTTCTCCAACTTTCCGACTGGGGATGTAATATGTCTCCTGTAATTTAAACCGTTTACGTTACGTCGATTGTTACAATGTCTAAATTAAAGAAGTACCTATATAAATCAGTATGCTGTCAAAGCTATGCAGAATTTAAAATGGGGTTACCTAAATATATTGATAAAAAATATTTTGTATCAGTAGTTTCACTGATAAGAGATTCACTTTTTAGAAATAAGACCGCCTGTTGTTACCTAGGTAGTTTTTGGTGCAACAAATAATTCATGCTCTGCAGGTATGTGGTGCTGTGTTCCTGGTGGTGAGTAAGGTCGCCAGAGGTCCAGAGGATGCGTTGTGTTGAGAGTGAGGGACATGTATTTGTCTCTAGCTCTCGACTCAAAGAATCCTCAAATCAATAAAAGTAGGCAGAGCGCTCGTGATTCTTCTGGAGTCGCAAGAGTCTAAAGGCTACGGTTTCTGCTAACCATAAGGCAGGCCGTATGCTTTTCTTTGCCACCGTCGTACTAAAAAAAATATTACAACTACGACTACAACTAGGTACTACTACTACTCCTAATACGACAACGACGACTTCTACTACTACTATTTGAATTTTTCCCATTCAAACGTGAACCACCCTAGTATACCTACAGCATCAAATCCTCCATAGCCGGTTGATTATGGTCGACCGGACGTGGTTAAGCGCCCTCTCCATTCCCAGGTTGTGTCACAAAATGTGTCCCATGGTGTAACCAGCTCTTCTCCGGCTCCGCTTCTGGCTGGTTATGTTATTAGCCGGAGAGCTAGCCACGGAAAAAGGTATGCAATTTATAGAGCAACGAAATCCCTCTAGATAGTATGCCATACTATCATTATTAATGAATCCGGGCGCCTGGCAGCTGTTTAGCGGTGAGTGCGGGAGTGGATGGGCAACAAAGGGGTTGTAAAATCAATTGAAGGTGTGCAATTTATAGAGCTCTGTGTGATATAATAGCCAATTATGTATTTAATTCAAATATAACAATTCCAGGCGTTTTATTTGGGAGAAAAGTAGTGCCAGGTGATGAAAGTACACAATCACTTAAGCGCCTGCTGAAGACCACGAGCAAATTGCACCTGACTCACAATTGCTTTACGCATAGTGTCGTATATGTCTTCTACTAATGTCGCCATTGTTAAATTTGAATTAAATACATACATTAGCTATTATATCACACCAAACACAGAGCTCTATAAATTGCACACCTTCAATTGATTTTACAACCCCTTTGTTGCCCATCCACTCCCGCACTCACCGCTAAACAGCTGCCAGGCGCCCGGATTCATTAATAATGATAGTATGGCATACTAACTAGAGGGATTTCGTTCCTCTATAAATCGCATACCTATTTCCGTGGCTAGCTCTTAGACCATATCTACATTATGTGACGTTCTGCGAGTAAAAGCACCTTATGGCGGTTGGCGCTTAATACTTTGCGAAACATCGCATTGCTATTGGAGCGTCGTTAGTAGAGATGGGCCGAATATTCGGTAATTATTCGGTATTCGGCATATTCGGTATATTTTTCAATGTTCGTATTCGGCCGAATAGTTCGGTTCGCTCTGTCGAATATTTACCGAATAAACAAACTTTTTTTTAAGGGCGTCCGCTAGCTGGCTCGTGCACTTTACGATCAAAGGAGGGCCTACCACGAA
Organism: Cydia amplana; assembly: GCF_948474715.1. Taxonomy (NCBI): domain Eukaryota; kingdom Metazoa; phylum Arthropoda; class Insecta; order Lepidoptera; family Tortricidae; genus Cydia; species Cydia amplana. Next base: position 8,655,159 of record NC_086084.1, read on the forward strand.
GACGTTTCAGTTTCTTTTCATAAAATTTGCCGGTCGGTCGGAAGGGGAAGGATCAAAAACACGTGACGAGTGCAGATCGCGAATCTGTATGAACTTGGTTTCAGCTGTTTAGGCAGTTTTAGCCCAACCGAATATTCGGCCGAATATTCGTATTCGGCAAAGTCCATATTCGGCCCATCTCTAGTCGTTAGCAATAGCGTAAGCGCCAACCGCCATAAGGTACCTTTACCCGCGGAACGTCACATATACCGATACATGTCCGTGCAGTATAAAAATGTACTAAAGTTGTCTTATGTGCCTACGTACTATCTACTTTGCTACGTACTACTAATAATAATCTACTGTACTTCTACCAACAAAAAAAAGTAAAAACCTTGCATTCCGAGGGAAACAGCATTACTATTTGATCGGACAATACATCAAAGTCTTGACTGGTCATTTTATTGTAACGTTTGATGTAATATTCTACTACGGTTCGAACTATTTGGTTTCTTAATGCATTATCTAGGGGCTTGTTTGCAGATGCAGATGCAAGACACAGTTCACCACAATTAGTCGTTGTTAGGATTTGTTTCAAATCAATTTGTACCTAATATTGAAATAAAAAACAAAATTAAAAAGGAAGAAGAGATAAGCATATAGTAGACTTAAATTAAAAAGCATAAAAACTTACAGGAGATTTCTCTACGCAACGGTCGCTCACTCCAGAGGTACTTGAACTTGATGACAAGCTTGACACCATCAAATCACCATTAATTGAAGCTGTATCTTCAGATGCAGTGTCCTGCAAAAATAAATGGTCAAGCACGAGTTAGACCTAATAATATACCTACAGCGCCAGGTACTACATTCAACTTTAATTAAATTGATGCGTAATGCAATATGCAATTGATTAATTGCGGAATTAATAGTTAATGAAAATTATTAATTGTTAATTAGAATTACACATTACGGCCAACACTGGTACTTAGAGCGGGTAGCCGGGTAATATATTAATATTGTAGACGGCTGAGATTAACCGGTATTATATCGTTCCTCGAGAACGAAAACATTTCGTTCTCTCAACTAACCGGTTAGAAGAGAGAACAAAATTTTAAAGTTCGCGTTCCATCAATTAACCGGTTTATTAATGAACGAAATAATATAACGGTTTATGAACGATATTAACCGGTATATCAATACCGGTTCCGAACCCTGGTCAAAAAGTTCACTTTTTGTGCAAGCTTTTGTTGCAGACTGTCTTTTTTTGCTCAATCATGAACTTACTGAGAGAATATCTTGTGTAACTGAGAAGTTCCTGTGGCCACCTTCCATCTCCATCACCAGACCGGCTTTATGGTACCTACCATCACATATTTGCATCCGACTTACATTTTGAGAAGCTGACCACTTGCAAGATTTGACCCGCACATATAATAAACGAATTAACAAGGCAAATTAATAATATGAAATTAAAAATTTAAATCACCCTCAACACAAGTAGCTGTTTATCATGAGACCCTCATTTAAGTAGTGAGTGGTGTGTAGAAAATGATACTAAAACTAATAGAAACCAAAATTTGAAATTCTTAGCTTCAATACTGACTAAAATCCTGTCACTAAGTTTCAATAAACGCTGAATATCTTGGAGATGACTGGTCTTATTTCCACTAAACATAGCTGACAACCGTCTCCGGTAGATACATTCAATTTAAAAAATCAGACTCAAATCTGTTCACGCGCTTGGGTGCTATGATGCCACAGACAGATACACAAAAATACATGACTGTCAAACTTATAAAACTTATAAGATCAAAAATCAGAGCAAGGGTGAGCATCCACCAGAGATATGCGAACCTGTGTTTCCATTCATACAAGTGACACAGCGTGCAAGGTGTCAGATGTATGAAAACACAGCTTCTCACATGGTGTCTTATGTGTAACTATGCGGCCTGACATACATACAGTACAGTCGTTAGAAATACATGCACGGACAAAGTGCCCAAAAATATGTCAACACGCCTTAATAAAGTAGTTGCATAAGGTTGCTCAGATATTTTTGAACCTTTGGGATCGTACTTATACATATAGAAACTGATAATACAAGTACTTATATTTCATTGACTTGGCAACAGGGAACCCTCAGTGCGCTAGTCGGACTCATCCTTAGCAGGTTTTTTTATAACACACAGGCCTCTTTATAGAATGCCCCTATGCAAATAATTTCAACACGACAAAATAACAATCGAGTAGGTTTACTTTACTTACATGGATTATTTGATGTAGTTTCTCGATCCCAGTCTTGAATAATATTCTCTCTTTGATATTTGGGATCAGCTCTCTCAGCTCGGGGTCCTGAATTTTTTCCATAAGTTTAAAACTTATGCCATTATCTGAAAGATAAAACAAGCGAAGTCAATTAGTTACTTACTTAGATAAATATTATTATGGTAGGACTTCCTTAAGTTGAGTGTAGAATTAAATTTCTTGTTTTTTAAACGCCAAAAGACACACATAATTGAGGAGCTAAGCATACTTATTAAAAACGTGATTTGTCAGTAATCTCAAACTAAGATAAATGAAAAACTATTATTTCGTATTACATTGATATAATTGAAACTTTGCGCTGTTAGTTAAAAAGAATATTGTAGACTAAGGGCGCGTGCACCGCGCGTGCACCGTGTACACGCGCCCTAATACTATTTTAAAATTATTCGGAATAAGTACCCATACCAATTAACTTAGATTTAAGAGATTTAAAAATGAACAAATCGTGTTTTGCTTGGACGAGTTGAACGTAACATTTTATGCACGAACGTTATAAGGACAAATGCCGATGCAACGGAGCCACGCCGTTTTATCGACTAAATAACTAGTGTTTAGTTTTAAGTTTATAAAATACATACGTATGTTAGTCTGTTTTGTTTGACGTAAGAAAGTTTACAACTTTACATCAAACCAAACGAAGTGTGTTCTTAGGCAAAATGGCGGCCAAATAGACTAGCGGTTGGCTAAAGTGACAAATCACTTTTTGCATGGCAAATTCTTGTGGACAAAACTTTTTTTTGCATATGATTCCGCTATACAAAATTATAATACTATAGGAAAATAAGATTTATGCAGTGAGGAAACGTTTTATATAGGTGCTATTTATAATGCTCTATAGTCTATAGACTGATAACAGTGATAACATTAACTCAATTTTATTGTTTTTGTGACAAATCACGTTTTGAATACCTCTCCTCAATTGTTTTTACTATAAATATGATTCTTCGTATACTCGCATCTCGGGCATGACAAGTTTAATCCAGAATTTGTACATTCTCAAACTAAGTAAAATCAAGTAAAATTTAAAACTCAAAAAAGGACCCTGCATTATAAAAACGAGAATTCGAATAGGTACCTACAATACATTGATCACTCTTAATAAATAATTAGGTACATACGGGATAATGATGCAAAACTTACCCGCAAAATTATTGATGGTGCTTTTGGATAAACCCCATTCTTCTAGATACTGGAGTCCTAAACTTAAGCTCTCTTCATCTTCTTCCCAGCCTGATGCCATTTGCAGGCACAGTACTACACGGAGTAATTTAAGTATATTTTATTTAAACGCACAGAGGCCACAGACAAAATTATCGCGCTCGCTTTAAAAACCCGACACTACCAACCAACGCGAGTCGCAAAATGGCCGAGCAGTATCCGCCGCGCACGCGTCTGCGCCAGCGCCGCCAGTGTTGCCAGGGCACTCCCAAACTGTACGATTTCACCCGAAAAATATCACTTTAGAGTAAGACCAAAGAAAGTCTGCAGCGCTAAATTAAAAGTAGTTTTTAAAAATCAGTATGTAACAACACCACAGAAAATGGATTAAATAGTCTTGATACTAGTGAAATTTGTACCATATTTACCGTCTATGAAAAAATTACGCTGTGCATTATGGTTAAATAAATTTAATTCCAAAAATAGATGTCACTATTAATATGTATACATAAACTAATATTGATAAATAACATTGGGAGAATGTGACATTTGGCATCCTCAAAATTATTGAGCTTTTGTAATATCCGCGACGGCCTAGCCTAGTGGTAAACAGGTACAGAGGGCCTACCGCGAACACCAAGGTTCGCAAATTTCAGGCATCTGTCTCTTTTACTTCCATCAAGGCTTATTTAGATTGACAGAGAAATTGCCCGCAATTTGCGAACTTCGGTTTTCGGGAAACCTAAATAAACCATTAAAACAATAAACATATCGCCGCTATACTTACTCAACCTCGTATCTCCAACACTCATTTGATGACAAAAACACCCGTATTCCGAATGAAAGAAAAGCGACATTTCCATCAAATGATTGCTGCAGATATGAGGTTGAGTAAGTATAACGACGATATATTAAGAATAAATTTAAGCTTTAACTAGTAGGTAGCCATGCCGTAAACATAAGCATGGAGGGTGTGGGTACCTACTAGTTAAAGCTTAAATTTATTTTGAATGTATGTTTATTGTTTTAATGGTTTATTTCGTTTTTCCGAAAACCGAAGTTCGCAAATTGCGGGCAATTTCTCTATCAATATAATTACGCCTTAATGGGAGTAAAAGAGTAAGATGCCAGCAATTTGCGAACTTCGGTGTTTGCGGTAGGCCCTCTGTACCTATTTACCGTTAGGCCGTCGCGGATATTACAAAAGCTCAATAATTTTGATGACGCCAAATGTCACATTCTCCCCATATTATTTATCAACAATAGTAGATGTAGGTACTTATACATATTATTAGTGACATTTATTATTGGAATTAAATTTATTTAACCATAATGCACAGCTTACATTTTTCATAGACGGTCAATATGGTAGAAATTTCACAAGTATCAAGACTATTTAATCAATTTTCTGTGGTTGTGGTTTCACATACTGATTTCTAAAAATTACTTTTTGTCTAGCGCTACAGACTTTCTGTGGCCTGACTCTAGTAGTAGTTAGTATTTTCACTTTACACTACTTTATCTGCAGTATTGCGGGATAATAATAAGCGGTGTAGATACCTAGCACTGGCAACACTGACTGGGCGGGGCGGGAATCGGGATTGAACGTGAGCATTGTCCCGTGTGCGCACGCTTGTTAACATATCTCGCCGTCTCACTCATGCACTCGCGCGCAACGCATTACTAAAGTAAAATTTGTATAATTTACAAAACATTTTTGGTTAATTTTAATAGTCTACTTTGGTAAGTACCTAATTGCGCAATACACATTATGCAGTTACAATTTTCAGTAAATACCTACACATATATAGAATCCAAATATTCCAAATGCTCTTTTAATAGCTTCTTCTAGGCGGATTAGACTCTCGCGCGAGCCACGAGACGAGCCGCGAGCCGCGCCACGAGACGCGAGTGTAAGCGGTGGGCTCGCGGCTCGTCTCGTGGCTCGCAAGCTCGTCGAGCTAATATAATTTAAACACTAACGGCACGGCATAAGGTTTATAACCGAATGACAAGCCGAACGCGAGTGTAAGCGGTGGACTCGCGTCTCGTGGCGCGGCTCGCGGCTCGTGGCTCGTCTCGTGGCTCGCGCGAGAGTCTAATCCGCGTATTCGAGTTTGTCGATTAAGTATAATAGCCAATTTAGACTCTCGCGCGAGCCACGAGACGAGCCGCGAGCCGCGCCACGAGAAGCGGTGGGCTCGTGGCTCGCAAGCTCGTCGAGTTCGGGTTGTCATTCGGTTATAAACCTTATGCCGTTCCGTTAGTGTTTAAATTATATTAGCTCGACGAGCTTGCGAGCCACGAGACGAGCCGCGAGCCCACCGCTTACATTCGCGTCTCGTGGCGCGGCTCGCGGCTCGTCTCGTGGCTCGCGCGAGAGTTTAAACCGGCTATAAATCTGCTATTAGGTATAAATAAATATTAACGAAAGCGACTGCCAACTCACAGGGCAAACTAGGCCTTATCGGTGGTTTCCTTTTACGATGTTTTTCTTCACCGAAAAGCAATTTGATCTAAATAATGAAATAATTTACACGGCCAGCTGGGTAGCTATGCTTATTCTAAATAAGCTTTTTGTCTAGCTAGACCATCATTCAAACTTTCTAATATTAATGATAAAGACTCGGCCGTAATTCGGTAACACTTTACCTTCACCTTCATGCCAAAATTTCGAACAACTGATGGAAATTTAATAAGAGAGCCCCTTTACAAATTTAAACGCTTAATATTAGAGCCACCAAGGAAAGAGGGTAGGGCAGGATGCCCCGGTTGTGGCCACTGTGTCGGTTTTGGCCATTTTCAATTTTATTACTTAACCCTTTTCTTGGCAAGGACAAAATATGTTCAATACTGTTTTTTTCTTAGTTTTTTGTCACATTTTAGGCTTACTCAACAACTAAAAAATACGGAAAAAATCCATGGCTTTTCAGTTTCTGAAAAACGTACGTATCATATTTGATACAATGCAATGTCCTCGATGAAGTAGTTATGTATTTTCTAGAAAACAAATGTGGTTTTCGATATAAATAATACAACATCTTAGTTAACAGAAATCATCGTTTATCACTACTACGAGTATAAGGCAATTTAAGGTACCAGGTGGCCATTATATCTTCAAAATAAGTACCTACAAGAAAATCGTCTATTGCCTTATCACCAGGCAGAAAATTTTCACATCGTGAAACTTCAACAAACTTAACAAAAAGTCCTTACGTGCAAAACGAAAGCTAAACTAATAAATATTTTGAAAAACAAAACAATCGCCAACCCTTTAAAATGTAAAAACACTCAAAAATAACAATAATTTATGTAAATATATTTTGACGACAACTTGGCATCGTATCAAATGTAATACATAGCATTGGACGTGAAATTTTTATGTGTTCTAAGTTATAAAATTAAACTTTTAAATCTTTACTCAATGATAGATAATAAATGGCATTAAACGCAAATTATGAGAAAATATATTGAAATCTAAGAAATAAGTGGTGTGGGTGTTGTTTCGGTGGCGCCATGTTGACGATTACTAATTTACATAATTGACACTGACATTTGTGTGCATTATTTTTTGTTTAAATATAGGAGGGTAGATATGGAATAACTTATTAAGTAGTAAAATGAAGTTGTTAGATTTTTTTTCCTCACGTATCACGGGTGTTACGTTGCCAAGAAAAGGGTTAAGGTATAGACAAATTTACAAGTCTATCACTACATATAGATGGTCAAGCGAATCTTGTCAGTTAAAAAAGGCGCAAAATTCAAATTTTCTATGGGACGATATCCCTTCGCGCCTACATTTTTCAAATTTGCCGCCTTTTTGTACTGACAAGATCTGCTTGACCAAGTATAGTATAAATAAAACGAAGTCGTTTCTCGCTGCCTGTCTGTCCCTATGTATGCTTTAGAGCTGGGTCGTTTCGAGTTTTCCGTGAAACAAAACGTAACCGTTTTTTTAAATCACGTAACTGTTTTCAAAAACAGAGGGCCTACCGCGAACCACGTTCGACGTGTTGGCTCTCTGTCGCACTTGTAAATTCGTACGTAAGTGTGACAGGGAGGCAACACGTCGAACGTGGTTCGCGGTAGGCCCTCAGTTTCTAAAATAACTGGATTCCCTGTGTGTGTCGAACGAAACGAAACGAAATCGCATTGAAGTAATAAAACGTACAATACGCAATTCACATTTCATAAAAACCTAATCTGCATCGTCTCACAAATGTCTAATATAACTTGACCCCTAACTTCAGTACTTTATAAAGATAAATCGATAGGTCACACATAAAATGGCCTTCAATTCGTGATGCTAGCGAGTGTTCGTTAAGCGTCGTGAATCATTTTTAACGTTTTCAATTGACGCTACTTTCGCTACTTGCTTTAATTTTACGCATTAAAAGATTCCTTAATTTAAACTCTAATGCATAGAAAATAGAGCACTTATTTTGTCTAACGAACATTGAAGTTTTTGAATATAATGGCCTGGTAAAAAGCGCGCCTAGCGTCTACCTGAACAAAGCTCAATCCGATTCGTTTCGTTTTTATCTCTATCTCGCTCTTTCGTTAGCCGATAACCTATATCTGTCCCTGCTCATTGGAAAACGAATAAAACAGTTTTAGAGCTGCGTTTTGCTTTGCGATAGTTGCGTCCGTTATGCGCGACTATGTTATCGTATGTCGCCGCCTCTATGTCATCGTTTTTAGGGTTCCGTACCCAAAGGGTAACACGGGACCCTATTACTAAGACTCCGCTGTCCGTCCGTCCGTCCGTCTGTCACCAGGCTGTATCTCACGAACCGTGATAGCTAAACAGTTGAAATTTTCACAGATGATGTATTTCTGTTGCCGCTATAACAACAGATACTAAAAACAGAATAAAATAAGGATTTAAGTGGGGCTCCCATACAACAAACGTGATTTTTGACCGAAGTTAAGCAACGTCGGGCGGGGTCAGTACTTGCCGAAGGCCCGACGCTGAGCTTCGGAACCCAGCGAAGGCCGAAGGCCGAGCTGCGGGATTGAAGTGCTCGCATGCGGATCTTTTCGTCCTAGCAAAAGTACAACTTTATTTATTTTTCCCTTTGGTAAACAAACTACTACACAATTACCTACGACAGCACAAACAACAGCACCATTAACAACAACACATCAACAACAATACAACAATACAACATACAACACGCGCACCGCGGGGCCCTCGGGCCCCGCACACAGTAAGTTTTACTTATACAGTTTGGTAAGTTTACCAAACTGATTTGCTAAAATTCTCAAGGAGATTTAGCATTATTTACTAAAGTAATAGTTTTGTAAGGTTTACTTATATAGTTTGGTAAGTTTACCAAACTGTTTTGCTAAAATTCTCAAGGAGACTTAGTATTATTTACTAAAGTAATAGTTTTGTAAGGTTTACTTATACAGTTTGGTAAGTTTACCAAACTGGTTTGCTAAAATTCTCAAGGAGATTTGGTATTACTTACTAAAGTAATAGTTTTGTAAGTTTTATTTATACAGTTTGGTAAGTTTACCAAACTGGTTTGCTAAAATTCTTAAGGAGATTTAGTATTACTTACTAAAGTAATAGTTTTGTAAGTTTTACTTATACAGTTTGGTAAGTTTACCAAACTGGTTAGCTAAAATTCTCAGAGAGATTTAGTATTATTTACTAAAGTAATAGTTTTGTAAGTTTTACTTATACAGTTTGGTAAGTTTACCAAACTGATTTGCTAAAATTCTCAAAGAGATTTGGTATTTTTTACTAAAGTAATAGTTTTGTAAGTTTTACTTATACAGTTTGGTAAGTTTACCAAACTGGTTTGCTAAAATTCTCAAGGAGATTTGGTATTATTTACTAAAGTAATAGTTTTGTAAATTGTATATATACAGTTTGGTAAGTTTACCAAACTGGTTTGCTAAAATTCTCAAGGAGATTTGGTATTACTTACTAAAGTAATAGTTTTGTAAGTTTTATTTATACAGTTTGGTAAGTTTACCAAACTGGTTTGCTAAAATTCTCAAGGAGATTTAGTATTACTTACTAAAGTAATAGTTTTGTAAGTTTGACTTATACAGTTTGGTAAGTTTATCAAACTGGTTAGCTAAAATTCTCAGAGAGATTTAGTATTATTTACTAAAGTAATAGTTTTGTAAGTTTTACTTATACAGTTTGGTAAGTTTAACATTTGTGTTTGCTAATATCTACAAAGAAATTTATTATTATTTACAAAACTTAAGGTTTTGTAAATTATATTTATACAGTTTGGTAAGTATTACGTATTTTGTATGCAAAATGTACAAACAGATTTTGTATTATTTACTAAACTAGAAGTTTTGTAAAGTGTACTCCTATAGTTTGGTAAGTTTTAGATATCGTGTAGCTGAAATTTACAAAAGTACTTGTTTAAGACGGCAACCCAAGTATGTTTCGTAACTTCAATCTTGCAGGTTTTGTGATATTAACTATAATTCTAGTAAATTTTACAAAACTGAAATCAACCAATAAAAATTTCGTAAAATCAACCAAGGCATTTTTTCAGTGTATAACCTTGTGTACACCTTAGAGAAAAAGTGTTTACTTACATCCAATTATTGACTATAAAAGGTCGTCCACACCGGAAGGTTTACGCAACATAATTATAGACGAAAACACTACGCTAACACACGTCACTTAATATACACTGCGCAATATTGGTGTAGTCAATCCTCAATGCCATCCATGATGCTTATATGGTACTGGTACAAACACCGGTTTCTCGACTGCCACCGTCTCGACGATCGGGACGTGGACTGTATTTACAACTGGTACAGTTTTAATGACCTCCTTCAACACCGGTACTTCTTTGATAACTGGTACCTCGTGGAAAATCGGCACTTTCTCTACGTGGTGGTGGTGGATTGTGTGAACGTCGTACGGTACGTGGATTCTGATGCTGCAAAGTAAAATTACAGTGTAAGCTTGGTGTATAGAAAACAAAACAAGCTAACCTACCTAAAGGTGCAGCTTTGACGTTCATAAGCGCATTGTAATATGCCTACTTGAATAATAAACTATCTTTATCTTTTACTTGATTCCATATTTTTATTTAATACCTATACTGTCAGACATTAGGATGGCTTAAAACGTAGATATAGCATTGAAGCATTATAAATAGCAAAATTGATTGGTGAGACCGCTGCTTTTCACTTTAGTTGCCAATATGTTTGCGGTGACATCCTGTATATTTATGTTTAACTTTACGGCTACCATCAGTTTGGCACTGACATAAACGCCATCGAGAACGTAATTTACTTTCTATACATCTTGCTCGTACTCGCATACGCAAACGAGATGTATATAAAGTAAATTACGTTCTCGGATGCGTTTATGTCAGTTTTGACACTGTCAATAACTCATGGTACGGGCGCTTGTCACGACCAATCATTTGAATGAGCCTCGTGGGATTATGTAGATGTTATATTATCGGATGGTTAAAATAGAAAAGATTGAGCTTGATGAATTAAAATTAATTCAAATACAACGGCAAGGATAAATAAAAGGACATATTTCCTGGTAATGGAGCCCGCAACCTTCGGTTTAAAAGTCAAACTTTGTAACCGCACGCAGACCCCGATCAATATTGACGGTACTTTATATTATAATGTGGGCCATCGCTCACATTATACATGTGCGTACATTATCCTAATACGCAAGTTTGATGGATGCATGCAACTTTGCTGCGAATGGCTGTCATTAGCTAAGAACCGTGTCCCGATTTGGGCCATGGTGCGTCCATTAATGAATCGCATACGCATAACGGATAGGGGTTTACGAGTACATGCATGGAAAAATAGTTACATTGTTAATTGAAGTGGGCATATGATTAGGCAACCCAACACTGGTGGCTTAATTGCCGTTTATATATCTGAAGATCCTTCATGGATACTGTCAAATCTTATAAAATATGTCTCCCATTTCTGTTCATGGAGGTTTTATTGGTTGTGTTAGATGCCTTACATACCCTTATTACCAAATAATGTGCTGATTTGGCCCGGTAGCAATGAGATCGTACCGTGTACCAAAAAGAAGGAAAGAGGAGAAATGGTCGGCTCCCCAGGTACATTTGAATAGTGTGAATACAATGTTTAAATATTTTACAGATAAATAACAGGCGATATTTTTACAAATGAAATGGGTTTCTGCCACCCTATTATAATACACTAGACTTGTTTGACAAGGTATGCCCATCAACTACGCTCATAAGAACCATATATTCTATCGATATAGGCTATGCACTATAATAAGTTACTTCGGGACGCGACATGGCCCAGAACCCATACTATCCGGGACACGGTTCTTTGTCTTTTCTACTTTGTTTTTTTTGGACAAGCTACTGTGTATTTGCAATGTGTTTGGTTTTAAATCGCCTCAGTGATCATAACTCAGTATCCGTTTAAGAAATAAATATTATACGTATGATTTATGTGTGGCTATACTCCTTTATTTAACTTTAGACGATTCGATAAATAGTACACGGCATGGCTTATTATTAGCGTATATACACGCCAGTAAACCCTAATAAAAGATTTTTTAAATATAAACATCAATAAGTTGTTTAACACCTTAAAACACTATACATTTATGCATTGTCCTTTAAAGTATTACCTACTTACTGTGTTTTGTGACCGGGATCAGGTTCAGGTACAGGTGAAGCGACCGCCATATGGCTGGCGATAGCTACGCAAAGGATTATCTGAAACAAATATACATATGTACTAACATGTTTATGCATTGTAAAATCTAAACGCTTACTTTACGTCAAAACCTCAGTTGTTATAAACTCAGTTGATAAAAAAGAACACAACAGGTCAAGGTCGAATTGTCTAAACACCATTGTTTTTGTGTAAATGGGTACTCACAGCGACGTTCTTCATGGCGGCGGTAGCTTCGTATGCGGCGCCTGCGCCCGCGCATCCTTCTAATATCTGCGGTTGTTGTGCAAACCTGTCACGGTTCCTGCCCATCATACTGCATGTACTGTAGTCGGCAATCTTTACATATGTAGCCGTGATATGTTCGATTTTGATGTTCTTAAGACTTGAATCATTGCTGGCGAGTAACTCACTCGGCAGTACTATAATTTGTGACATAATATGTCAAATTGGTCTAACGCGACTTTAATTGATTTTTTACCTTGTTTGCGACGTTATGACGAGGGCACCGGTCTTGATAACGAACAACCAGCAAAATGTCACAAGATGTGGGTAAACGTTTTAGGAATGTACCCGGTAAAAGTACTGATATTAAAAAATTAGAGGTAAAGTCTCCGTCAATAGAACTTGCTAATTATCTAAACAAACCGCCATATTGAAATTGTCTCTGAATGATGAATTTTCTAGTGATGGGCAAGACTCATTACTTTACTAATGTCAAACCATATCGAATAATAAAATACCAAAAGTAAAAAACAAGTGGTTACCTATTTTTAATTTGTTTAATCACGATCAGAAGACAAATTGGTACTTAAGAATGATCTATTGATGTATTTTACAACCGCGGCGGTGGTACAGAGCTTGAGTTGGGTAGTGTGTAGCGAGTTTATATCACAAACTTTAGTCACAACACTACCCATCATAGACAATTGTAGAATCTAAAAGAAACAAAAACGTCATTCCTTATAACCTAACTTATGAAACCATTTTAAACTTTTCATTAAATATCCAAGATACAGTTATATATTTATGTATTTTATGGTGTTTGATGAGGTGGCGTGAAAATTCAAAGAGAAACAGTGATAAAACAAAGTTACGTTGTTAGTTTACATAGTTAGCAAGTTCTATTGACGGAGACTTTAGACTACTAGACATCATGGACATTGGTGAATTCACGCTTACGGGAGTGTATTTGAATTTTATGAGTTTCCTGCGTTATGGTGTGTAGACAGTGTTGTGTACATCTAATACTACAATATATAATATTTCTCAAACAAGCTGATTGTGAACTGTGTAAAATACCGATGTTTAGGGGCCCGATTCGGATTTTGAACTAGACATCTATTAGATGTCTATAAGACATTACCAAGATACGACAATGATATTTTTAAGATCTAGGCTGTCAAAGGACCATGGGCAACTTTGTATGGAGCCTGGACCCAACGCCAACAGAACTGAGAGTAAGATCATTAGATAGGTATTTCTATGTACTTCATTTTGTTCTATGGGCACCAAGCGGAATTCCATTGCAGAACTGACATATTGGTATTTTAGCCAAAATGTCGTCACCAAATAAGTAAATTCATTGCTGCAAATTGAGCTGCAAAAGAGAACTAGTTGAAATCTAAACTACAACGTATCTAATACAATATCGTATCGTTCTCTAGTCTAGAACTGATCTTGTTTTCCGAATACCGCGGTAGGTCTCTTACATTGCCATGACATCCTACATATATAGCAGCGAATGTGGGTCGAAGCGGTAATTCAAAAGTTGTTTAACTTTATGGGCCCCACGCGACCCTTTTAATGTATCGGGAAGCTATCAACTGTTTTCTGAAAAATACCTACCTACAATAGGTAGGTATTATGAACGGTTTTATTGGTGACTTCTAGTTAATTAGTTCGAATGATTGAACTGGATACATAGCAGAATGTTCAAGTCGCAAAATGTGTAGGCTACGTAAAATGAGCAAATCGCAAAATGTGCAAATCTCATAATGAGAAGATCGCAAAATGTACAGATCTCATAATGAGCAGATCGCAAAATGTGCAGATCTCATAATGAGCAGATCGCAAAATGTGCAGATCTCATAATGAGCAGATCGCATAATGAGCAAGTCGCAAAATGTGTAGATTTTGAAATAGAGCTCAGATTCTACAGGTCCAAAAAGCGTAATCGTTGCCAATAAGGCTTCTGTTGATTACCGAATGTTAAAATATTTTGAAACAAACCTGCTATCTTTTTTATTATTTTGATACCTTATCGTGACCTTGTTTTATGAGCAAATAATTTATGAGGCAGTGCTTTGAAATATGCCCGTTGGACTTTGTACCATGCAGTTTAACTAGGGACGACACACAAAGCAAACGACATTACTATATGCACCTTTCGCGACCTGCACTTTTTACGATTTGCACATTTGGCGACCTGCGCTTTTTATGATTTGCACATTATGCGGCCTGCACTTTTTACGATTTGCACATTTCGCGACCTGCACTTTGTACGATTTGCACATTTTGCGACCTGCTCGTTTTACGTTCTGCACGTTTTACTACCTGCACCTTCTGCGATTTGCACTAATGCTCATTTTGCGACTTGCACATTCTGCTATGTATCCCATTAAGATAAAGTGATGAATGATGATACTGGGTATCGTACCCTAGCCGTTCTTTACGCTTTGTAACCTAACGCTTCTGTGGAAAAACAAAAAGCGATTAGATAATAGCGATACAAATAAATGCATAAATTATCATTCATTTTTTCTAATATCGTTAATTGTACCTTACGATATCGAAAGATATTGGGCCACGCATGCAGTTGCATTGTGCATAAATATTGCATAGCGTACTGTTGCACTATGACAGCGTAGTTATTTAGTTTCACCCGGTTAGGGTGCCAAGGCGATGCTACAATTTATTCGATTCGCAATGCAGATAAATATGTTTAGCATTTATAAACTAGTTGAGTAGGTGCTGTAAACAAATCGTTGGATCATGATCCAACAGCATGCTATTTCATATTCAAATAGATGCAATAAGTGTGTATTACTACTAAGTAATCACCATACCATATACCTTACACCATAACATACTAATGTTATAACGTTATCAATGTTGATAGCGTATTTTCCCTGTGAAAATAACTAATAAATTATCCTAAATGACGTCTTTGTGCTACATAGTCAATCAAACATAATGGTATAAGTACCTAGCGGCGCGATTCGGGAAATGAATTAGAGATTCACTAGATATGAAATAGTAAAGATATGTGACGTTCCACGGCAAAAGGTACCTTATGGCAGCTGGCGCTTACGCTATTATGAACGCCGCTCCAATATTCAGCCGGGGCAATGGTACCTTTTTGCCGTGGAACGTCACATATCTTTACTATTTCATAATTATCTAGTGAATCTCTAAATCATTTCCCGAATCGCGCCGTGAGAGTGCTGCCATACAATGGAACCCTCTTGTCAGTGAAAATACTAGGGCAGGAAAAACCAACGTTACAAAAGTCAGGTATCCTGAAAGACCAGACACCCAATGGCCGTTAAAAAAAATCCCATCAAAGAGGCCTCAGTTGCACGAAAAAGGTAAAAGGGAAATTTTCGGAATGCACCCCACGCCCGGGACGGTTGAATAGAGAATGAGCACAATCAGAGAAATTTCCCCTGGCGCGGTGCATCGCCGATGCTACAATTGTGGACCACTCTACATTGAATCGCTGCGTTTTGTTTTTGTTTTCGGCCAGGGGGCGCAATCGATTTTATTAATATCGGTGCAAAACTAAAAAAAAATCCTCTGTGTACACTTTTTTTTTCTGCCTTAGATACAGCGACAGCTGACCAGACTATCATAACACCAGATATCAATCTCAGTATGTCTTCCTCACGTCAATTTAGTAATGTAGTATTAGAGCGAGCCAGATGCGCTAAGGTCTTTGTGCCTTACGTACGAAAAAAGGACAATGTGACAAAATCAAGGTACACTGCCACATTGAGAATAAAAAAAATCTGTTTTATGAATTTGGTTACGATTCGATATCGATTTAAGGTAATATGGATTTCCGCATGAAACGCCTGAATCTATAAATTAAGTATAACAAATACAAGTTTCAATTAAGTAACTCGTTATTAATTTTATGAGAGCGTTAACAATTAGGTTTCTTTTTAACTATTTGACGCGATATGATATGATATGAATTGCTTCACGCGATAACATTTTCTTCTTTTCTTTATTTATTACGCAATCAATAGATTTTTTTTCTTCATTGACATAGATATCTAGGGACTGTCTTTACGGGCAATAATAATGAGGCATGACAAGGGCCAGTACAGCGGTGTGAAATCGCTACAACGCGATTGGTTGATGAATTCGCAGCACGCGCGCGATTGGTTGACGAGTTCGCATTACGCGCGCTAATTGGTCGCAACTAGTCGCGTT
Organism: Cydia amplana; assembly: GCF_948474715.1. Classification (NCBI taxonomy): domain Eukaryota; kingdom Metazoa; phylum Arthropoda; class Insecta; order Lepidoptera; family Tortricidae; genus Cydia; species Cydia amplana. Next base: position 8,671,746 of record NC_086084.1, read on the forward strand.
AGACTGCACGATTGGCTGGAAATCCACCCAAAGTAGGAAAAGTCACATAACTACCAACGTGCATATCGGGCAAGTGAATCAAGAAATCGGACACCAACCGCTGTGAGAACTAGAAACTGACTTGTCCTAGAACATTTCGTCAACTCTGACTTGGGGAAATAGGTACCAGAGTAGATGAGGAGTATTTCAACTTCAACCAAAGACATGTACCGAGCAAAAACAAGCAAGGACACACGCTATAAAACGCTAGTTGCTTTTAGCTGTCTTTGCGTACGAGATAGATACCTAAGCGGGAAGTCACGAAGTACATATATTAATTGTCCTGAAATAGGTTACTGTCATTGTACTGTAGATATTGTACTCCGCCAACCCGATAACGTCCGTGATGTTGGCAATTATTGATTATGTAAGTTATTCATAGTTGACATTTCCACTGGGTATCGTAACTAACTTACCTACCGACGTAACTTGGATTAGGTACATATCTATTCTACCCCACGACACCTAATAATCATAATTCGTAAGGCACATTGGTAGATTAGTTTGACCTTGGAATATATTGCGCAATAACATGGTAAATAATTGAATGTTTGTTCGAATGTCACTTACGGTTGTTATGCGTGGTGGAACCGTAAGTATTGTGATATTATTATGGTCGGTTTCACATTTTATGTACTTTTAGTGGGAGATGTTAACATGAGTTATATGAAATAAGAAATATGTGGGTAAAACTGGACACATATTACATAAATATAAATAAAACTGTGACAAAATGGCGCACCCGGATTGTCAAAAAGCGCGGGAGATGAATGTCTGTCGATAGCAAGAGCAAGAGCAATACGCGGAGTGATTTGTGGGCTAGGCACAAAATAGAAATACATATATACTGCTCCATTGATTTATATACCATCTATCCAATTTATTGACGGACGAGCTTAGGGTCTGTCTGCTGTTTTGTCATTTATGGGATCCATGATCCTATAGATTCCGGAATTTTATTATTTATTTATTATTAGTTACTTATATGTAAGCCAGGAGTTCACGCCATTTCTCGTAATAGTTACGTGATTAATAAACAGAAAAAAAACAAATACTATAATGTCTGTTATGTCTTTACGGTAGGCGATAAAGACTCAGCTTTTACACCACAAAATATTCTTGCGTAGTTTTTTCATTTTATAAAACCATAACATTGTTTTCATTCCATCGTGCCCATATTGAGATTGAATAAAAAATCTTCGGAGCCCAGGTGACGCTACTCGACTGACCTCCGACGGATTACCTCTGTAAGCCGCTCGCTTCAAAGCGAAACCGACTTACAGACCTTCTGTGGGCTTTTATAAATACGCTTTATGTCTACAACCAAAGCTCAATGCAACGTGTAAAACTTAGTGGCCGAGGGTCTCTGGCTAGTTTTAGCACAGAAAAAGGTTAAGACCACGTTGTATGTCGCTAATGAGTAAGGTTGGTGATGTTTAATAATACATAAATAGTTAAGCTTTTGATGTAGCTGAAACATCAAAGATATTAAATCTGCTTACTTTCGGGATATGCGGTTTCTTATGTATATAAACCAGAGATGGGCATCATTCGAATAAACTTTTATCGGAATAATCATTCGAATAAACAATAATTCACGATTTTTTTATTCGCGGATGATTTATTCGCGAATGATTTATTCGCGGATGATTTATTCGCGAATAATTTATCCGCGGATAAATCATCCGCCCACTTATCAAATGACGAATGATTTATTCGTTATTTCATTCGAATAAATCCACGAAAAATATTTAATTTTTTTGGCTTATTCCATTCAAATAAACAACACGTTTAATATGACTTGTTGTTACTGTAATTTTGTTATGACAAGTTAAAGATTGTTAAGGGTTAAAGGATAAGCCCAGTTAGTATAATAAATAAAGGATTAGCGTGAACAATGAATTACTCACACACAAAGTTATATTAGTAACTTTCTAGCCAGACCCAGAAAGAGATAGCTATATACTAATAGAGTGAGAAAACCAAATTTTCTTAGCAGTTGTTTGCTTCAGAGCGAATCTCACAGCGCGTAATTTATATTTACAGTAACTATTTAGGTAGTTATAGTACTTGCAGGTAGTTGTATCGCACATCACAGTTGCCAAATCTTTCGAAACCGTGAAAAGTTTATAAGGTATTCCAATAAACAAATTATTCGTGGCAATTCATTCGACGAATAAATTATTCGCGGATGAATTATTCGACGAATAATTTATTCAAATAAGAATAATCATCCGACATTTTTATTCGTCATTCGCGATAAATTTTGTTATTTTCATTCGTTATTCGTCATTCGAATAAATTTTGCCCATCTCTGATATAAACAAAGAATTGTGTTATCGTTGATGTTTTTTTTAGGAAAATAAGAGATAGTATATCTAAAATATCTATACATAAGTATTTATTATTTTTAGTAAATGTCGGCATTATTGTAGTAAAATGTTAATATTTTAATTACAATAATGTCTCCGCTTATCTTACAAATATTTGTCATTATCAGTTGTCATCTTATCGACATTGCTTAGATCGCTCGCTACCTAGTTCCTAGTAACAAATAAACTAACAGCCGAGTCATTTATAGTAAATTACGTCGCGTGACACACTCGATTTAGAATTCTTTTTCCAAAATGATTCCCCAAAATTAATTTATGAATTAAAACCTGCTAACATTTCTTTTGTTTGTAATATCAACATCATATGTAGGTACCTACATGAAAATTATACATTAACGTTGATATATATGCTTTTTATACACAAATGTTCTCAAGTACCTATGAACAAACAATTATCTTATTTCCAACCTATTGTTTGCTCTAGAAAACCTACTAATTCCATTAATCAAAACCAATATTAGCACTTTTTAGCCGTGGAACTCCCAAGTTACGCTCGAGGAAATATTTGATCTGTCATCTAGGGTGCCTGACGAAGTAAAGGGCTAAACTTCATCATTAATTACGGTTTGCAGCTTCTGCATAATCCGTCTGCAGTATGCAAGTATTTCAACGTCATTATCATATTATAATTTGGCGGAGCGAGCGAGCTTGGTAATTTGATATTAAATACGCTTCTGACATCTGACGTGACTGCAATGCGTTCTGGAGCCTAATTTGGACCGTGTGAATATGTTACCTGGCGCTGGTTGCGCTATTTGTTAGTAGTAAAAAATATTGTGACATTATTAGATTAAGGTAGTTATATTTCAGTAGTGTGATTTTATCACGTTACAGGTAGTTACCCTTTTTAGGGTTCCGTAGCCAAATGGAAAAAAACGGAACCCTTATAGATTCGTCATGTCTGTCTGTCTGTCTGTCCGTCTGTCCGTCTGTCCGTCTGTCCGTCCGTATGTCACAGCCACTTTTTTCCGAAACTATAAGAACTATACTGTTGAAACTTGGTAAGTAGATGTATTCTGTGAACCGCATTAAGATTTTCACACAAAAATAGGAAAAAAAAATTTTTTTGGGGGTTCCCCATACTTAGAACTGAAACTCAAAAAAATTTTTTTCATCAAACCCATACGTGTGGGGTATCTAAGATCTAGTAAGTAGTTTCTTTTAATACGTCATAAATCCTCTAAATACGGAACCCTTCATGGGCGAGTCCGACTCGCACTTGGCCGCTTTTTAGGGTTCCGTAGCCAAATGGCAAAAAACGGAACCCTTATAGATTCGTCATGTCTGTCCGTCTGTCCGTCTGTCTGTCCGTCCGTATGTCACAGCCACTTTTCTCCGAAACTATAAGAACTATACTGTTGAAACTTGGTAAGCATATGTATTCTGTGAACCGCATTAAGATTTTCACACAAAAATAGAAAAAAAACAATAAATTTTTGGGGTTCCCCATACTTCGAACTGAAACTCAAAAATTTTTTTTTCATCAAACTCATACGTGTGGGGTATTCATACGGGGGGGGATAGGTCTTCAAAAATGATATTGAGGTTTCTAATATCATTTTTTTCTAAACTGAATAGTTTGCGCGAGAGACACTTCCAAAGTGGTAAAATGTGTGTCCCCCCCCCCCTGTAACTTCTAAAATAAGAGAATGATAAAACTAAAAAAAATATATGATGTACATTACCATGTAAACTTCCACCGAAAATTGGTTTGAACGAGATCTAGTAAGTAGTTTTTTTTTATAAGTCATAAATCGCCTAAATACGGAACCCTTCATGGGCGAGTCCGACTCGCACTTGGCCGCTTTTTATATTTTGCACGTTTGCATCCATAAACATAATTGAGAATGGATTCTTCAGACGTTATACGTGGTCAGGTTTATTCTCACACCTTATTTACATACATCTTTTCTAAACGCACTATTCTTTCCATTTATATTTTACCAGTTTGAAAACCTGCTATTTTTCGTGTTGCAAATATAAAACAACGTAAACGGGTAGCTAGAAAATTCCAAAGACTTCATAACTCTATTAAGGCATCGTTTCTCAACAGCATTTTGATCGTTACCTGTCTGAATATTCAGCAAGCTACCCGCGTTGGCTTCCATGTATCGGCTTAGTGAGGTTTATGAATCAAAGCCTCTTTCCTTTGTGATTTCTAGAGCAGGTCGCTTGGTGACCCGGTTTCAAAAGAATACGTTGTCATGTTTGCATGCTAGTTTTGGCAACTTTGTCTGTCTTGTTTTTGTTTCTTCGGTGGAATAGATTTTTTTTTCTGTTTCTTTTCTATATATTTTTTCCTTAACTTTTTTTTACTTGCATATTACACTGTGGCTACGCCAACATTGTTTTCGGTTTGTAAATAACAGGAAAATATTGATTCAAATTGCCCCTTAAACCACAACCTTCATTATCTTCCTTGTGTTGTCCCATGTTTTTGCTACGGCTCATGGGAGCCTAGGGTCCGCTTGGTAACTACCTAGTCACAAGAATTCGCGTAGGCATAAGTCCCGAAAAACTCATTCGTACGAGCCGGGTTTGAACCTGCGACCTCCGGATTGAACTCTCTCTTTCTAAGAAGTCTACTTATATTATGTTCTGTTTTAGTTTTAGAAACGTCTTATTTTGAGCGGCATCCTATATGGTGTAGGTATCTGTTACTAATTACTTTGTTCTATCTTGTTTTGATATAAGTATAAAGCTGTACGCCAAATAAATGTTTTATATTTCTATTATAATCAAACTGTTAAAAGAGAACAAAATCATTGACCCACTACACGGTTACTGTACTCGTATAAAATAAAACAATTATTTTAAAATGATGCGTACAGATGGAAAAGTCAAATACATAACTAAAAACTCAATGTACCTATCCATTAAGTCTGAGTACCCACAACACAAATCTTCTTGAGCTTACTGTGGGACTTAGTCAATCTGTGTAAGAATGTCCTATAATATTTATTTATTTATTAAGTTAGTTATCCATTTTCTCAAACGCTGAGTGAAATTTTATTTTTAGTAGGTACTTGTACTTAGAGAAAGATAGGGAGATAAAGGTACTACTTAGTTTTATCGATTGCGTCTAAATCTAGGTTAATAAGATTGAGACTATTGAGAGGCTACGAGTACTGAAGTGCTTTCATTAAAAGGATTTACTGAAGCACAAACTTACAAAAAGCGAAAATATAGTGAGAAAAGCCTGTAAAAAGCAGAATAAGTATCATGCTAATAACCACTTACTTCACAAGTTTACTTAATTTTGTTTTAAGGTAATAATAATGATTGTAATTTGTATTCCGAATGGTATAAAAATGGTAAACCAAAACAAACATTATTATAACAAGACTCTTGAATCTGGATCTCGTTACTAATCCTAGGTAATCCAATGAAGAATTCGGGCGTTTCATCTCCTAATCAGAAAACTTCAAATTTGATTTCCAATGCACTTACCTAAATTAATGTAAAAGTAAATTTCAAACTTATTTTAATTTGCACAAATTCAATCCAAAAGCAACTTTTATTACAAAATTGTTAGTTTGATTAGTTTTTAATTGAAACGTGTAATGGCCGCGGTTAGTAAGTATTCGTATAAATTCGGTTTCGAAATAAAAAGCTTTTCAAATTGGTCTAAATGGAAATTTGATTAAGTAGTTTACTTTAACATTTTAATGAAGATATTTACATTGACTTTGTGCGGTTAAATATTATTAAAATAATTCACAATTTTAGAATTTGTTCTCATGTTTGAAGTTGCTCAATTTAGAATTTTTTTTGTAGTAGGTGTAGGTATCGAGCGCGGCGGAGAATGTATGTACATTTTGTAAATGTAGATCCTAAATAGGTAAATATTTTTATTTTTTAAATCACAATAGGTTATTTACATGATTACTATGGAAACAGTATCTCTCTTTCCTATAAGAGTCACTTACCCAAAATTAGATCTCATAGACGGTTGTATATAAGGAACTTTATCTAAATTTTAAAGCAGGCGTCCCATAACGCGATCTCGACTCGATTTTTCGTGTCGTTAGACGTTCGTTCGTTTAGAAATGCTCCACTTGAAATTTTCTCCGCCATCTTAATTTGTACGTGACTCCGCGGGTTAATTAGTGCAATTACGAGATCCAGTCGAGTGGGTTTTTTGTGCCGCACTCACCCCGGCATTCAAGAATAGCCATTGTGGAAAATAAAATTAACTATAAACTAGTGCAGCTAGGTTAATATCTGAAACGGGATTGCCTTACGGTTCCTGTCTCTCTCGACTCCATGGCAACAAATTATATAGTGTCCAACCGAAGTTTCGGTTTCAGTTGTGGCAAGTTTCGGCACAAAAATCATATTTCGGTCGGAGGTGCGGTTTTGGCCAAATGTCACTCATTTTATCAAGGAGATCGACAGTCACATCGCCGGCGCCAATGGTGCTGCAACTGCGGTCATACAAATGTTAATAGTTCTAATTAAATACAATGTAAATCTGCACACATATTTCTAATGCTCACAATATTAGGTTTCATGAAACTTCAAACTTCAACATTTATTCAGCAAATAGGCCACAAGGGCACTTTTACACGTCAACATTGAATTTACATATGTACAGTCGACTACAAAGAGATGTATCAACTTTTTACCTTACTGCCTTGTAATAAGGTGAAAAAGTGGATACATCTCTTTGTAGTCGACCCTACAAGCAAAAAAATAATAATAATACATCAACAATTATAAAATACAACTGCAACTACCAAATCAAACTAACGTAATACAATTACTGAAGATTTTAATGTTCCGCTTATCTAATATATGCTCAATAATATCAGCTCAGCTAATATCCGCTGTAAATGTTATTGGAGTATTTTAGGGGAAGTCTTAAACAGGTCATTCCTATGCAGAAGTCAGTCGCTAGCGTACTGGTACGGCGCTTAAAGCTTAACTTAAAACTGTAGTATTATTAGAGTATAATTTGTCTAATCGGACACTTTAACCTTTTCGACGCCGTGTCAAACACAAAAGCTGTCACTCAGACACCACGTCACCGAAGTGTCAAAACTGAAATTGAACTTTATGCATATGCACCTAGGTCTATGTTGCTCTGTGGTCTATGACCGATTAATCCGTTTTTGGCGTTGGACCTGCGGTGCGTATATATCGGTCATTGGCGTCCAAAAGGTTATAGTAGTAAGTAATTGTCTGCCAGCAAACCATTTTAAGCAAATCTGCCGATCGATCTGTGAAATTATATTTTAGCATGATGGTCGAAATATAATCGACATCTATTTTCTATTGTTTTTGTGTTTGGTTTCGGCACTTTCGACTAGCACAGATTATTCATATTCATATTCATTTGATTTGTATTAATCATACATTGTCAGTTTTATAATTAGGTACAGTCACCTGAAATAATATGTTACTCAACGAACTCCGCAAAAATATCTGACACGATCTTATTTGTAGAGCCAGAACAGCGTGTCACATATTTTTGCGGCCTTGGAAGAGTAACATATTATTGCAGGTGGCTGTACAATGTACATAGGTATGCAAGATGGATGTCAAACATAAATACAGGAAAAATGTAACAATAAAAATTCTAAGAATGTCATTAAGAAATTAAAAACAATAGTTAACCGTCGAGCTATTCATCCAAGAATTCAGCAACGGAATAATAGGCCTTTTAGAGTAAAAACGACTTAAGTTTTAATATAAATCCTAAGTTAGTAAGAACGTTTTTTATACTCGTTGGGATCTTATTATAAAGTTTAGGTCCTAATACGTGTAAGCAGAGAGCTGATTTTACGTTCAATCATTTTAATGCGGTCTTCGCATTGGATGCGGATGCGGATCTGCACTCCGCTCCGATTTGCGGGACATCGCTGGTACCTAATGCCGGAACCACACTTCGCTATGCGTTATTTGTTATGCGCGTTATTCGGCCGCATACGAAGTGTGGAGGGTTCATTCGTCTATATTTGCTATATTTGCCCGCATAACGCATAAGCGCGAATAGAAAATACGCCTATCCGTCCATCTGTCGGTTTTTTGACACACTTCAAAGGACACGAATAAGCCGAATATGCGTCTCGACTGCCCACACTTCGTTCACTCATTCACTCGCTTACGCTGTTCAAAGTCAAAACGCACCACATATGTTTGGCACACCGGCACCAAGTTTGGCACACCGGCACGAAGTGTGGATGCCGTGTTTGTTGTTCGCTCACATAACAAATATTTGAGCGAATACAGCGTAGTCGCATAACAAATAACGCATAGCGAAGTGTGGTTCCGGCATAGTACGTGTAGCACGGTCTTACTCAACACTGGAGCGGCATGCGGCCGCATCACTGCGAGAACCGCGTTGCTGTTCGAGGTCTATTATGTACGATGTGTACTTTATTAATACCTTTAGGTACCTGACGTTTGTTTAAAATTGTGCGGTTCTGCAGTTTATGCTGCGCTGCGGTTTATTTCACTAGAAATTACGTAAAGTAATTATCAGGCCTCGGAGTTTTTTTAGCACGGTAAGACTAAGGAGAGCTATGGAGTCTTTGTTAACATTAAAATTAAGTTCATACTCATACTCATCCTCATTAATTAAGTACAAGTAAATTATGTACAGCTCTAGACCTAATAAATATCAGCGATCATCACAATAACGAAATACGTAACTATATATTCATGACATAATGTGACATCTGATTTACTCATACACATATTTTAGGTAAAGAGGTTTAATCATAAGTGGCCTATCACTTAAAAAAGTACTTAAGACATGCAACCTATGATTATAAACATTGGTAATACGTATTCGACATATTAAAACGATATTCCATAGATATTAAAACTGTTTATTATTCATTAAGGTTGATATAGAGCTACAATATTTTAGAATAGTTATGCGTTACTCTTCCTTACGTCTACAAAACAGTTCGTTCACACATAATGGGCAGTATAAACGTCGTAAGTCGCATTCATGGGCATCATTTTCAAGACACCAATATCAATATCTTAACAGTAATTATAGTATGTAGGTACGTTAAGTACTTAAATAAAATATTGGAGCGATGACACTGCAATATGGGTAATATAATAATATTAACATACACATATACATATTATATTATTGGGCATCATTTTCAAGACACCAATATCCTTATCTTAACAGTAATTATAGTATGTAGGTACGTTAAGTACTTAAATAAAATATTGGAGCGATGACACTGCAATATGGGTAATATAATAATATTAACATACACATATACATATTATTACTTTTTTATAATATAACATTTAATTAAATATATGTAAACAGAATTAATTACATATAAGTAGTCTAAGTATTTATAAAACGATTCGGACGAACTTAATTAATGAGGATGAGTATGAGTATGAATTTAATTTTAATGTTAACAATGACTCCATAGCTCTCCTTAGTCTTACCGTGCTAAAAAAACTCCGAGGCCTGGTAATTATACAGGCGTTAATATACAGTTTTGTATGTTATTTGTATTAAAAATTGAAAAAGGAACTTTATTACCTGTTGGAGTTGTTTATTATTAATTTACTTAGACCAAATTATTTAGCAAGAAACACTACCTACTAAGTTATTGCATTTCTAATATGTAGTTTGCAAAACCCTCAAGAAACAAATTAATCTTCTCTTTTTTGTCAGAATCGGTTTAATAATTTTGAGTGGAACAAGCAACGCTTACATATAAAAAAACATAAAAAAAACATATTTATTTATCTTTACAAATTCAGGTTAATTACTCACAATATTATACAGGGTGCTTCCTGTAACAGGAGCAATAAATTAAACTGTAGGCAGTACTCCTCAAACTGACCAACATTTGTTCAGCAACTTTTGAAAATAACTCATGTTTAGATTTTTATTACACTTTAAAGTTTATTCTAAGACGCAATGTATTGCAAATGTTGTTATGTTTAAAGCGTGACAAGCAACGTCAAACACACTGATGTCAGCGTACATTGAAGGCAATATTTATTTTGTATGAAAAAGAGGAAGTGTAAAGAATTCATAATTTTTAAAAGTTGCTGAACAAATGTTGGTCAGTTTGAGGAGTACAGCCTTTAGTTTAATTTATTGCTCCTGTTACAGGAAGCACACTGTATACAATAGAATAACTTTACAGATATAGAATTTGAAAAAATGAGGAATGCCTATCCTGTAGTTGGCTGATTCCTACACTAGGCGATGCCTGTCCTGTAGGAAACCAGCTTACATTCGAGTTACAAATACACAGGCGCGAATTCGTAGAGAAAGCGATGTATTTAACTTACTAAGCTAAAACTAAATACTATGTTATTTAACCATACATACATTTCAAAAAATAATCCTTCTTTTTGGCTTAGCCGTAGTTGAGCAAAAGTGAAAGATTATATAGACAAGTTATCTGACGCGTACGAAGCTCGAAGCCGTAATCTCAAACATCGTTACTTTAATGAATCGTTTGTATAACCGTAATTTGCAGCATTCGCGTGCAATCGCAATAGTCACGTTGCAAACACCCTCCAAGGCATTAGGTATAATTCACAGACATTTAACTATTGCAGCGATATGCATTCTTTTGATTAAAAATGCTGCATTGAGCAAATACGAGTAAATACTAATGGGATAATGCTGCTACTTTCTTTAAAATCTTTAAATTCAGTTATTTGATTTTATTTTTGGAACTAGGTACTTGCATTTTCCACTTATTACAGAGAGAAGAAACACAGTTGAGCAAAAAAAAGATTTTGTTAGTGATATTATTAACTTGGTTTCAATACCTAGGAAATTTCATTTGGAAAAGTAAAATACTTTACGAACATTATTTAATTTATTTATAAAATGTGTAGGTATCTTCAATTACAGATGATTCAAAAGTTTAAAGATTTAAAAATTATATATGAATTGTATAAGAAATGTCAATAGGCTCAAATAGTAAACATGTTTAAAATAAAACCCTGCCTGATTTAACTTTTTTTTAGGTTACTTAACTAAACCCAAGAAAACGAGCGTGTGGTGTTGTTAATTATAGTTACTTTCCCTAGAATTTCCTATTCCGCCGTATGTCAAACTAATTTCTCGAAGCCCGCAAACAACTAGCCTAGTATAAATGAGGTGTATTTATAGCGTCAACATGTTGCAAGTTTTATGTCAGGAAAATTGCACGCCAATGACCTGTAATGCTTGCGCCTGAATAAAGAATGATCGCAATCAAACTACTTAGTTCAATCAATAAACGTCTTATTTTTGTATTCTTTAAAAAAGGAATTATGTTATTAAACAAGATTTTTGAAAACGAAATTCGATACTATTTCATGCAAAAAGAACACGTTTATATAGTATTTTATGCAACCGTTGTTTAAGAGAGGTCAAAAAAGGCGAGTGGCGTGAGTAACAATTTGAGGCGAAGCCGAAAATTGTTAATAAAGACGCCACGAGTATTTTTTGACTCAGTTAAACAACGTTGCATACAATACTTTTTCTACGACCAAGTACTTACTTTGAAATAAAATTGCAAATTTAACAAATATTTTTAATTCAAGAAGTAGCAAAAATGGAGGGTACGGGCGGGAAAAGAATGAATGAATGAAATTTAAAAAAAAACATGTCTATGGTTCACTTATTTATCAGAGATGACATTTAAAATAAGGCTGGCAACACTGTATTTCATTCTATATTTTTTAAGTGGTCATTACACGAAGTATCGTAAAATCGCCAAAAAGATACTGCGTGTATGCACAAATTCTGTTTTGGGGAATAGACTAAAGACTTGTCTTGACAACTATAAGGTAGGGTTTTAAAGGTGTGTGCACGACTCTTTAAATGACAAGTACGTACAAAAGTACGGCAGTAGAAAAAATACTTATTTAAACATGACTCCGGGATAAGCTTAGTGTTAGTGCGGTCGCCTGCATGTTATAATGACAATATCATATACTACATAATAGTAGTTATTATAGTAAAACTTGGTTATGACGCCGCAACAGCAATGATGATGCAGTTAACATCCGAATGTCACCTTTAATCTTTATATAATCTCGGTTGATAAGTTGTGCTATGCGACACACTGAAAAGATAGTCCATAGAGGCAATTATCATGCATCATAGGTGCCATTTTCAGTTATTCAGGGTAATATTCCCGCTCTAAACGCTGTCCCACTTTGGCGCCTTAAACATTTCATAAATTCTCATAACGTATAACGAGTTTTATACATCCCCGCTTATGTTCTTTAAATAAACGTAGGGTTTTTCATTGTATAATTAAACTATATATTGATAAACATTTCACACAGGTCCTTAGCGCATCAAATTGCCGAATCCGACAGGCGAGCGGACAATTCAACGGAGCCACGCTATTCTGTCGCCTGAATAGTGTTTATAGTAGGTACTGTTATATTTTATAACTTGCATGAAAATTTCGAAGATATGTGTCTATGGGCCTGAGTCATTATTACTCTTTAGCAATTTGAGTATTAAGACGTTTTGTTCTCCATTGGCATTATTAGAATAACAAGGGAATATTGTAAGGGTCTAAATTCCCGTAATAATGTAATTAACACAAACATGTCTAAATGCACAACAAATTACTTGGAATTTTACTCGTAAACCTTGAGTCGAACGTCAAGCGTAAGCGCTGACTAACGTTTAAGATAAAGGGTATAAACTTTATTGGCTTTATTACGTATACGCATCGCGCCGTCTCTGAGCGCGGCGAACGCCCCACCACCCCTTCGGAAGCCGTCAAATTAAAACCATAAAACGTAATATATCACAAAGCTTGCCGCGCTAATGTGTACTGTTCCTCTATTCATTTAAAGTGCCAATTCGGATGACTTGACGGGCTTCGTACTGCTTTACGTGCCGCACCGCACATGAGGAGGTTCAGCATAAACGCGAAGACATCTTTGATGTGCACCCTCTCGCCTGGAGCGTGAAAGGCTCTCATAGATAAAGTGCATTTCGATATTAGAAGTTTGAAACACAGTTTTAAAGTGAAATTTACGGTAAGAAATTGTTTTCTTCGTAAAGGAACAATGGGCAAAGGTTAAAGGATGCAATAAAAGTGTTCGTTTTATGATGGGCCGTAAGGGGTTTAATTATGGAGGTGTAATCCGCTGGATACTGCTTAATCTTTTGCGATGTTGCTATAAAATGCACAGATTTGAGTTTAAGTCCAAGCTTTTTTTAAACTATTGATTTGTATTCTTATGATATTAAAACACACCTAGAAGTATAATAATAAAATTTAATTTTAGGGAGAGTCCGGATGCTTTGCTCTACTAGAGTTGAACCATCTTAAATTGAATAGAAATTTGCGGGAATAACTGATGATCTAGCCTATTCGGCGTCACTTATGCAATCACCTAATGAATATTATGAAATCGTGGTTTGAACGTGCATACAACATGCCTACATAGGTAAGTACATTATTGAAGATATCGAAGATATCTCCGATATACAACATTTGGCAAGCTTGTTGATTATATCCGAACCGAGGCGATTGATTAATGTCATCATTTTACTACAATTTTGAATTAAATTTTGAAGGAAGATTGAATTCCGACATTTTACCAAGTTTCTACAAATAAAATTCCTCGCACACAAGATCATCATTCTCCATGAATAAATGTCAAAGTTATATTTGTTTCTTCAGTAAACTTGTTTGTCCGTCAATCAAACGCATAAAAAATGTCAAGGAATGTTTGCTTCAACCAATTGTTGACCCGTTTCAAAATTACTTCGGAACAAGAAAATAGAACTCTAAACTATGTGAAGGGTTTTCAGGGGCCTGAAACTAGTTTACCATATTGTGATTACCCATGGGACTTAACTTTGTTGTACAAATGTTAAAACGGAATCCTCCCGTTGTATGTTATTGATTGGTCTGTTTTGATATTAGTTTGTTATTGTTAATCAGTTCAGAAATTAACTTTTGCTGTTTGCTTTGCTTTGTCGTGAAACTTGGGTTTGACTTGAGAAATTGTTGTTTTGGATCGGCATAACGGTTATAAGATATTATAAGTTTATGTTTATATTCTTTATATTTAATTGTTGCTAATGTCAGCGGCATTGAAGCCTATCTAATGCGACGCCAGCTGCGATGGTGTGGTCATGTCTCCCGTATGTCTAATAACAGAGTTACTAAGCGCATCTTTTACTCAGAATTGCAGAGTGGAAAGCGGAAACAGGGCGGCCAACTTTTGCGATACAAAGATGTTCTGAAGCGCCACATGCGGAGATGTGACATTGAACCATCGCACTGGGAGACTTCGGCACAAGATCGGCCGAAGTGGAGGCATACAGTGAGCACAAAAGTGCAAGCCTTCGAAGAGCAGAGGCGAGTGGAACTCGACGCAAAGCGTGACGAGTTAAAGGCCCGACCACCTGCGGTCATCAACTACAATTAAGTCGGAGGGGTGCTGACCTGCGGTGAGTGCGGTCGTGCATTCACTGCAAAGATAGGCTACGTCAGCCACCTAAGAGCCCACGATCGTCGCTCTCAATAACCAGTACAACCCCAGTCGCCGTGGCCGAAACCGGCCAGGAAAGGATGATGATGATGATGATTTAATTTTTGGTTAAAAGGCTTGTGTTGTAGGTACAACGACGATACATAGGATATGTAGATAGATAAATAATAAAATACATAGATCACCACCATAACTCAGAAAAAACATCCGTGATCGACAAACAAATGAATAATATTACCTAGATTACTAAAATATAATCCAAAACTACCAGCTTTGCTTTGCCGGTTGGGTCACTAAAGGCTGCAATTTACTTAGGGTTTTATTCTATACTTAATTTTTGGGCATTTGTTTCACCAACGTGCTTAACTTTTAAAAACAGAAAAGATAAACAATACCTACATATGTGTATGCCATAAATCTTGCAGTCGGTGCAAATCACCAATATCTAAACAAAAATTGTGGATAACCGTATTATCAATTTACCTACGCAGCGAAAAGAAAATATCGTGATATTCTTAAACCTAATGAGATTCAATACTTTCATATTTGTAAATCGACGTAATCCTACTTAATCCTACACAATTGAAGACGTCTATATTTCGATTTCATCTCGACAATCGGATTAACCGATTATTTATAAACTGGAATGCATGAGTTTGAGCCGACTCGTTCTGTTCTTAGGTTTGCTCGTTTGAATATATATTATTCTTTGAAATTCTGCTTATTTTTATTTATTTAGTACAGTTTTTTTAAATAGAGTACTTATAAACCTATCTCTCTTGTATTAATTTAAACATACATTTTTGTAATATCATACAATGTTTTAAATTGTTCTATTTAAAAGTTAAAGTTTACCTAATAAAATATTAAACAGGTAGTATAAACAGACATTCACAACGCGATGGTTTTTTTGGAAATTGTAGGTACTTTGGAATTTTGTAACCTAGTAAAAAACCGAATTAAATTAAACGGATCAAAAGTTTTGCTACATTTACCATTCGCAGTACATGCATAAAAACTCGATTTTTATTTGCGAGCTATTTCCGATGAAACTCTAACTCTCTTTTAATGCGGGAAGTTGTAACGAGTTGGCGGTTGAAAACGAAATTGGCTCTGTATTGAATTGAATCGAATTCCCCAAAGTATACATTGTTGTTTTTTACACTGTTTTATTGCATTACTTTTCATTTTTCGCATCCGAAATGTAGGAATGCTATTAGTAGCAATTTTGCCACCGTATTTTACAATACGTCATCCGCTTACTTTATTTGAAGATGGCGCATGAAAAAAAAATGAAGCAACTTGTTCGATTCGTATTTGGTCTAAAATCAATAAGATTATCTATTACCTCACCTCACCCATCTGTTTTTTCATAAGCGCTTGGAATACGTTTTCAATGTACAAAATTAAAATAAAATTGCATTTTTATATTAAATGTCAACCCTCAACCTCCATTTTAGCCCCTTTAGGCGAGTAAATCTGAGATAAAAAGTATAATTTGTCTTATTTCGGTGCCAAATTTTATTCAAACACAATCGGCCGTTTTTGGGTGATTGAGTATAAAAAACTCAAATATTCGAACTTTCACATTTATAATATTAGCAGGATAATAATAAGTACCTTTAACAATTGTTGATATTTTCGCCCGTTACAATTCGTATACCTAAATATTTCAATGTTTCCGGCAAATATATAAACCGATTACGGACTCGTCTCCTTTGAAGGGACGCTTTAATGGATTTCCCTGTTTGGCCCGGCCGGCAACTTTCCTACGAATCACTTAATCTGCTTCACTTCGGATATGTTTTTGTGTGATTTATGATCACTGATGACGCCAGCAGTAGACGAAAGCATTTATTTCGGATTCTACGTAAAACGGTTCATGATGCCCGAGGGCTTATTATCCGTGACACACCCGTGACATGAGCATCGCGACTCCTCTCTCGCTTTTGTACTCAGTACATAACGAAAATAGCAAAACTGCAATTCGTAAAGATATATAGCTGTTATTACAGCTGTGTTTCAAAAAGTTTTGTATAAATAATATATTTCCATTACACTAACAAGCGCTGGTGGCCTAGCGGCAAGAGCGTGCGACTTGCAATCCGGAGGTCGCGGGTTCGAACCCCGGCTCGTACCAATGAGTTTTTCGGAACTTATGTACGAAATATCATTTGATATTTACCAGTCGCTTTTCGGTGAAGGAAAACATCGTGAGGAAACCGGACTAATCCCAATACGGGCCTAGTTTACCCTCTGGGTTGGAAGGTGGGTGGGTTGGTCTGGGTTGGCTTTCGTAAAAACTAGTGCCCACGCCAATTACTGGGATTAGTTGCCAAGCGGACCCCAGGCTCCTATGAGCCGTGGCAAAATGCCGGGACAACGCGAGGAAGATGACACTAACAAGACTTAGGCACGTACGTGTGATACACAAGTTAAAATGATGTTTGTAGAAGCTTCCTTGCAATCACGGCGGTGCCCTGTCCTTGCAATCTGATATGATCCCGAGAAACTGACAGAGTTGGATATTCACGCAGCGAAGCAAGTCAAAGGGAGAACCAATTCTATATTGAATCTGAAAGCTGTGGACACATTCTGAGCCATTATATCTATACATATATGTATTTGAATACATACCGGCAATTTACTCTCTTTCGCGTTTTGTTCTGTGTGGCAACGTAATTAACGCCATTTTATAATTACAAAATATAATTCAAGAACATATAATTCACTAATAACTAATTGTATCACGACAAATACATCTCCCAACTCTCTCCTCTCTCATTAAAATTGTAACAGCCGAAACAATAATCAAAAGGTAAACTAAATATGTGTTTACAAATATTTAGTGAACACCTTCGTGGACAGTATTCTGACTTCTGACGTCGTGCATAAATTGGTTTCTGTCATTTATTTGTGATTGGGCGTCTGTGTCCGCGTACGTTCCAAGAATTTTTAATTAAAACAATAAAAGCTTGCGAAACAAGAGGCGTTGGATTATGAATGTACATTTTTTCGCCTATAATTTTAAAATACCGCTTCTGTTATGTGCAAATGAAAAATGACAGCCGCTTCTACGGCGTTCATTCGATTTGCATTGCGTGTTTTAACTTGGACATATTGCGAGTTTATTCCATTCATATTTTTTTTATTTCACAAGTCTAACACAAAGCCCGTATAAAAACGAACTGGACATTTTAGTACTAGGATATTTTAAATAACGTTTTAACAATAGGTGTTGGTTACTTAGGTATTAATGAATATCTCGTTTGTTAACGCTTTGTTAACTACGTGATATGAAAGCCAGGGCTTCGCGTACCCCAAGAGTTTGTGTCTGTATTTTTTTTCTAATTATTCTTTCCACAAAGAGGAAAATCTAGATGTTTTTGGGATTTTGCTTTGCCGAAAAAAACTAGTGGCAAATTACAGATAGGTACAGTCACCTGCAATAATATGTTTCTCTTCCAAGGCCGCAAAAATATGCGGCCTTCGAAAAGTAATTTATTATTGCAGGTGACTGTACCTACCATGTTTTCTTCGGAAATTTGCACATAAGAAGTAATTATCTATTTACAACAGTTTACATTTGTGTCACAAAGCACTTAAGTTAATCAGAGTAATTAAGTAATTGCTTGAATTAAACGTTTAACGTGATGAAGTAGTAGATGTATTTCTTTGTGTTCAATATTACTACATAGTATAAAACAAAGTCGCTTCCCGCTGTCTGTCTGTCTGTCTGTCTGTATGTATGCTTAGATCTTTAAAACTACTACTACTAGTAGTGATTCAAGAGGAAGGTTTATGTATAATTTGTTAACCCGTGCGAAGCCGGGGCGGGTCGCTAGGAATGAATGAAATAGGCTAAAACAATACCTAATCAATTGACTGAGTAGGTAAAATAAAATATCCTTCTATTAATATAGACATAATTAAATGGAAACAACCTAAATGGCAGGCTTTTACATAATTTAAAGCGCCGTACTTATACTGAAATTAATAGACTAACTCACTTAGGTACCTAACAGAGGTGACCTTTACACAAGAATAAATAATTTAAGCTTGACTCTACCCTGATTTACTTAAACAAAGGTAGCAGTTAATAGGGTAATACTGGTCACTTCTCCGATCCGTTTGCAGCGGGGAGTGGTGCCAATTACAGCGGGAATTTCATCGCTATATAATTACTCAAAATTCTATTGTTTACAATTTTTATGTACTAATACTACTAATAAACGCTCCGAATACATTCTTGATATATTATTCTGAATCCAATGAGGTATCACACGTATTATTAGGAGCAGTACAGACTTTGAAAAAGATTTGCAGGAAAATAATAAAACGCATTTTGTTATGTAACTATATAAGGCCCTTAAGTCGAGGTCTTAACAATAATTGGAATCGGATCTTTTCTATTCTAATCAATGAATAACGTCTAGAGGTGATGCCGATTCGAAACATTTCGATAAAAAATCTCGCAGTATTACGGCATTACGGCCATACCCTAAGGGCGGCTGACCACAGCACTTAACGAATTAAGCATGTCACAATCTAATGGGTAATGCAGACAAGGGTAGGGGAATTAGGGCAACTAAGCCATGCCGATTCTGCCCAAGACACCTCGCAGCGGTACTTGAAATAATAAGGATTAACTTAAGGTGGCAGCCGCTCAGACTTTGAAAATGTATGGACTGGTAGACTTTCTCGCCAGCCCCAGCGTGTTTTTTTTTTCACGTTAAGCCTTTTATTTCTTTATTTTATATGTACCTAATTATTGAGGAAAGTCAGCATCGCCCGTGTCAACGCTGCAGCAGCAACTGACCTAAATGTGACCTTTACCTTATATAAATTGGAACTACGAACATTTTTTTAATTTGCGTTGCAAACCCGAACCGTTTTCAGAACAAATATTTTAATTCTCACCAGCGTGGAAGTAGAATAACCTAGCTATTCCTAAGGCCACGTCTGACATAATTGAATGAACTACTCCTAACCGTGACAGGATGCAAAGCCATACCGGTCCAAAACAGACAGACTGACGGCTGCATTAAAGGCTCCATCTATCTCAACTGTACTTATGTATTTAACACAATATACACTAATTAATGTAATGTTGGTATTCAATTAAATTAAGTAGAGTACTTGAGTAATCAGTAGGTTAATTATCAGCAGGGTATAAGCTTTCATACATATATTATATTCGACGGTTTTTAACCATTTGCGAACGAATTAGTTATGGGACGGTATTCCAAGCGGCATTAAAACAATAATTGGTTCTATTGGTAAGGCGAAAAGACTTTAACAGTGTGGTTTTGGACTTTTTGTGTGTTTATTATACAGGGTGTCCCAAGAAGTAGTGATATACTGAAGCTGGGAGGTAGAGGACCTAGAGGGCTATCTGAATCACCCCCATGTATGTTCCGCGATTTTTCGTATTTTCGGAGTTATGATTTTTTTTAAATTTTTCACCTATCGCTGAGTACGATGAGATTTTTATTTATGGTGACGTGAATTATTGCGGTAGATGCTTGATTTTTTTTGTGTGCTAAGCTGATAGATAGGCCAATTCAGTATGGTAACATTTACTATCGTTAGATCTTTGAATGGAATAAAAAAAAAATTAATGCCAAGAAAGATAAAATTACCCAGTATGTTTTATTTTTTTAAGCGCCCTTGAAGTTGTGAACATACTGGGTAATTTTATCTTTCTTGGCATTAATTTTTTTTTTATTCCATTCAAAGATCTAACGATAGTAAATGTTACCATACTGAATTGGCCTATCTATCAGCTTAGCACACAAAAAAAATCAAGCATCTACCGCAATAATTCACGTCACCATAAATAAAAATCTCATCGTACTCGGCGATAGGTGAAAAATTAAAAAAAATCATAACTCCGAAAATACGAAAAATCGCGGAACATACATGGGGGCGATTCAGATAGCCCTCTAGGTCCTCTACCTCCCAGCTTCAGTATATCACTACTTCTTGGGACACCCTGTATGTAGGTATATTCAAATGTTGTGTGCAAGTTATTGAACGTACCGCAGGCGATACAGACGTACCAGTTTATTATGAATTTCACAAGCTAATTAACGGTTTTGTTTATTTCTTGAACACACCAATTATGTAAAATGTTTTTTGAACCACCCGGTCAAGAATAATTGAAATTCATTAGTTTTGTATAATACTAAGTTATACCTACACCTAGGTTGCTGAGAATATTTGATACTTTGCTCAAAGTATCAAATATTCTCAAGGAAACAGTGTCTTCCATTGGGCCTCGTCTATTATTCACCCCGCGCGAAGTGGCGAGAAACTAGTAAACTAGATAAGTTTTAAAAGGTGGAAGTTAGATGAATCTTGACTGCATAATGACATAGATTAAAACTTGCGGGCTGAAATTCACACTTTCGGATTAAGTGCGGAATTATTAATAAAAACCCTTCCTGTACACTGCGTGAATAATTAAAAACAACGGACAATGGTATGTAATTTATACTTTGTGTTTTATTCAGGATTTTTCCGGGTCATGTTTTGTGAGGGTATGTTACACGGAATTCGAAATGTGGAATGTCATATTTCCTTGTCCACCATTTTGAATTTTAAACAGCCCGCATGAACAAATCGTGTTTCATTTTGTTACGGGGTTTTGAATATTATTATACAATGTTATACATTATTATTTGAATGCAATCAACCCTGGTGATTAATATATATAGGTATAGTGGCGTCGTTTAGTAAATCGCATTCTTAACTGTCATATTATGTACTTAATATAATTTACTGTTAAAATAAAAGTAAGGTGGCATGCAGTCTTGGCTGGGCCATTGCGGACAATTGCAGGCAGTTGCTCGTAAGATCTATTGTTTAACTGTAAGGCCAAAGATCTGGACTCGACCATTTTTATTTATATAGCCCTTTATTCTGAACATATTTGTTGATTTTAGTAGTAATTTTAGTTTTGAATATTTATATGAAGTCTCTTAGTTCAGCGTGCCTGGCAGCAAAGGCAACAAGGCCTTTGCCGCCAGGACTCGACCATACATTGTTTGTAACATTATTGAATATTAGTGACATGATTAACCCCCACCCGAACGCATACAATAATTCACACATGAGTCATTATATCTCAAGGGGAGTAATTAACACAAGCTGCCCTCTATCAATAACAGATTAGCATGTAAAAGCTAATGGCCTAATGGTCGTGTGTGCCAGTAATAGCCCAATAAATTGTAGACAATGCTGTAATTATGTTGATACCCGATATCGTAGTGCGGGCATTTTTGTGTGAAATTTCACACTGAAGATATTAATTAAAGTGTCATTCTATGGAACTTGCTAACTATGTAAACAAAAGTCACTAGTAAATTGACATTCAGAGACAAATTTATTGTTTACATAGTTAGCAAGTTCCATAAAATGACACTTTACTAGGTGGTTGTGGTTGTGGTCACGTAATATTTTAGGGATTAAAATCATTTGTTCTTGTATAATTGTAACAATATTCTCAGTTCTGCTTAAAAATAGATAAAGAAAACTTAAGATAAGTAACTATATTATAGAAATAATTAAGTGCCTTTATGAGGGATCCACTTGCCGGATAATGCACAGGGGCCAATTGTCAGATCCGATACCCGTCACTGCTGGAGTTAAACAGGGTTGCTTGCTGTCGCCATTGCTGTTCCTGATTGTCTTAGACGATGTGATGCGCAGAGTTACCAGTCAAGGGGAAAGGGGGCTGTCCTGGGTCAATGGCAAAACCCTTGAAGACATTGACTTCACTGATGACCTGTGCTTGCTCGCCACGACACAGGACCACCTGCAGTCGAAAACCGATGACCTGGCCGATGCCGCGGCAAGAGAAGGATTGCGTATCAACTGTGCCAAAACAAAAGCTATGCGCCTGCATGCCCCGAACACAACTCCAATTCTAATAAACGGGGAGCCGGTTGAACAAGTTACAACATTCACATACCTTGGAATTGTCATGGACCCCCTGGGAGGTGCAGAAGCAGATGTTAAAGCTCGCATCAATAAAGCCCGCGCCGCATACGCACAGTTGAAACCCGTGTGGACTTCCACAGTAATCACTCGCCGCACCAAGCTAAGGGTTTTCAACTCGAACGTCAAGTCGGTCCTCCTGTATGGATGCGAGACATGGCCCGTCAAGCAAGACATAACCAGTAGACTACAGGTGTTTGTAAACAAGTGTCTGCGGCGAATCGTAGGAGTCTACTGGCCACGGACCATCTCCAATATTAAATTATGGGAGTTGACCGGACAAAACCCTTTAGCTAAGGAGATACTTCTGCGGAAATGGCGCTGGATAGGTCATGTTTTACGAAGGCCAAACCACAGAATAACTAATAGTACTACCGTACAGAAAATTCACTCCTTCACGAAAGGCAGTTTTAGGTATAAAATTATACCTATATCGCCGCCTGCAAGCAAAATTGAAACTTATAACCGCGCACGAACCGTGAATGTTCTTTGCGCGCCGCAGTTTTATGACCATCGGCACGGGGTTATCACTTGACAAGTTTTTGTACCTATACCTACTG
Organism: Cydia amplana; assembly: GCF_948474715.1. Classification (NCBI taxonomy): domain Eukaryota; kingdom Metazoa; phylum Arthropoda; class Insecta; order Lepidoptera; family Tortricidae; genus Cydia; species Cydia amplana. The sequence goes on from NC_086084.1 coordinate 8,695,207, forward strand.
ATTTATTATTTTAAGATAAATATGTAGGAATTCGAAACGTTCATTCTGTAAACATATTTTTTTTATTCGGAGATAGTATGTCTGATTCTCACGGAAGTAGGTATGCCACAGCCGTATTCCTTTGAAAATATGTTGGTCAGTTCCTAATAAACAACCAATATTCAATAAATGGAGGATGTTTATTTTAGCTATTACTAAGACATCCGTAAACAGAACAATATGTTTTATACGGATTAGATCGAGATTTAGGTTTCGAAGCCATTATGTCCACCGTCTTTTCAATATTGCACGAGCGCCACGTGACACGACTATCGTGCGAGTCGAGCGGCAGCCCACTGCCTTACGCCCGTCCGTTGGGCGCGCCGGCCAAATGTACCTAAACTGCGGAGTGACACCCCCCTGGCCAAACAACCACATATCCAAGCAAGGGCTGACTTGGAAAGTTCCCGGAAGAAGGGGGCCAGGTCGCCCACGTACCACCTGGAGGCGCACAGTGGAAAAGGAGGCTGCACCAGTCGGCCTCGGCTGGGCGGAGCTGGAGGAGGCCGCGCTGGACCGCGAAAAATGGAAATCCCTTCTGAGAGCCCTATGTCCCTGATGAGGGATACCATCATCATCATCAAGTAACTATGTCCCCAGGTATACCACACAAAAATCAAGATACGATCTGCCAAAGAGTAATTCCTAAATTAATTAGATCCTGCCACAATCATGTACGTCAAATAGTGTTCATAATATATTCAGATTCAAGTTTAAATGGTTCAGCTAATAACGCAGAGTTGAATAGATTGGCGGGGCAAGTTGGTCGGGACTCAATAGGCCAAATTACACCTACTGCCGTATTCGAACTTCAAGATATTCACAAGAGACGACACGTACTAGATCTATTCTAGATACGTTATAGTTTAGGCTGGTTTTAGTGTCATGCGGACCGTCCGTACGGATCGCTCCGCACCGCCAAATTGTATGAGAAAGCTGTCCGCGCGGACCACTCTAAAACGCTCCCTGAACTTAATACATATTGGTCCGGTGCGGAGCGATCCGCACGGACGGTCCGCGTGACACTAAAACCAGCCTTAGATTTCAACTAGTTCTCTTTTGCAGCGCAATTCGGGCAACCAATGTCACTTTTACGTTAGATAGAGTTAGATATCTAATAGATGTGAATTAGATCTCTAAGCCATATCTTGTGGAAATCGTTCAAGAGTATCTCCAGATTCGCGCAAATGTCAAATTTGACAGGTTAGATCTTAAACATATCGTTATCGTATCTTTGTGATGACTAAAAGATATGTTATAGATGTCTATTTCAAAATCCGAATCGGGCCCCTAATGTACGTACTCCGGCAACCGCGGACGGTAAGTCGAAACTTGTACAAAGTAATCTACCGCACTTGTTTGTGTTAAAATGTTGCCTTGTTGATAAGCATTATATATTTTATAAATTTAACAGTGTTCTGTGTTTAAACAGTTACCTCAGTGTAACACTCCAGCAAAATATTAATCTGTATCGGTAAATTCACTTGTTTAAGGCCAGTCCCTTTTACCACGGCTTAGTGATTTCTGTACCGTTTGCCATGTTGGCTGCCCCGGGCGGCCGGCAATTAGTTGCTGTCCCTAGCCCTGCTTAATGGTACATGGCACCTACTAAGAAAATCATGGGATCAAGTTAGCTGGTTAAGAGACTTTTGAGGTGCGAGAGTCTTTAGTTGGTTGCGGTTCGGCTTTTCGTTTAATCTGGGTAGCTGGAAACGTGTGTGCTACGAGTAGGTAGCTATTGTTTTACATAGGAATAATTATGTAGGCCTAATAATAACCTAGTAGTAGTAAAACACAATATTGTACAAAAGAAATAAACATAAAATTTCGTAGAATTGAGAGATCCTGTGAATACAACAAGAATAGGCAAGAACCGCACGTACGAGTATATTCCCTTCTTGTTTATTCGTCAAAGGTAAGGAACAATGAAAGTATCAACTAAACACGAATCTGCCCGGTCTCCTGTAGTTACAGGACCCAGTTGGGTCGCATCATTATTGTCAATCGATTTTGTGACACCGTTATCGGATAACTGATACCCCTGTCCGACGAATGCGATAACTTTGAAGAGTTTAGTTACATTATTGACAGGCCAGTGAAGTCAGTTCACCTTTGTCTGGGACTTTCAGGACACCCGAATGTCAGTAAAATGTGTTTATTGATCAAATGTACGCCCAAACATAAATATCTTTAAAATTAATTGGATGTAGGCGTGCAATGAGTAAGCTTTATTCAATATTTTATGGTTGTATTAGTTCTTCATTTATTAAGTAGGTATATATTTTTTGAATTTCGGCGTACGGTTCGTCAGCCGTAATCAGACGTATTTAATTAACCCTTACGAGATGTTGACCTGCACGTTGACATTTGACATTGGAAAGTAATACCGTCACGGTCTTACAAAAATAAAACTAGCCGTCCAATTAATTTTATATGACTAAAAGTAATAGTGTCAAGCAATATAATAATTATGATTTAGATTTCCAACCACATTTACGAGTAACTACTTATTAAGCTGGCACCAGAAGATGGACCTGCTCATGCTTGCTACTCGAGGAAAAAAAAGAAAAAATATATATCTCAATTTATTATGGAATTACAAAAAAAATGAAAATCGACACCCCTAGTGGTATTTTTAACGACCATGTCTACAATTTTTTTCAATTTTTTTTTTCCCTCAAGTAGTCATGCAGGTCCATCTTCTCGTGGCAGCTTATCGTTGAATTTTGGGACACGTTGTATATTTTTTAACTACTTATGACTATCTTAACATACCTACCATGCATACAGAAGGCCAACTTGCTGCATTTTTCCTACCGTTTGATATTATGGCTCCTCTACACGATGGGCCAACGCCGGCCACTCCAAGGGACGCAGCCATGCGGTAGAATGAGATAGCAATATCACTTGCTCCCTCTAACGCATAAATGCGTCCCTTGGAGTGGCCGGCGGTGGCCCATCGTGTAGAGGAGCCATTACTATCAGAATCCGTTAATTATTTTTGTAACGCTCAAAAGAGAAAAAAATATCGCGGTAACCGAAGACAATATTAGAAAAAACAAGCAACAACGGCTGCACTCCGGGAGTGCCGATAGAAGTGAAAACTCACCTCACTATTAACTCACATTTATAGACGGGTCTAACGCGAAATTTATTCAATTACGTTTATATGTTACCACCTCACTATGTTACCGACGCCCGGTAACACGATACATACGTTTAGCGGAGGTATTCTATTTATTTATTATATATTATTATCATTCTCAAATAAGATCACACTTTTTCATTGACATGTTTATTTACATACTACCATGACAACGTCAAAGTCCGCAACATAAATGTCAAATAACATTGAGTTTTTCTTTATTGATTTAAATGCCATTTAAATTATGAGTGGCCACCTTACGGGGCTTACGGTCACTTGATCGCCTTACGCCCCTTACGGTCATGTGATCGCCTTACGCTGTCTCGAGTTTATCATTTTTTCCCCACTTCAAAAAGTGCCTAGCGCCGCTAAAGAAGTTTTCACTTCAAAAAAATAGTTTTAAATATATCTGTAACAGCGTTTATGTTGCCGTGCTATATTCAAAGTCAGTACTGATCTAAACAATAAGCAAATAGAACAATGACCTACTTCCGAATACCGACATATTATAATATCTCTCCGTTCCATACAGTGTATCAGGGTGAAGATCTAAGACTCCGCAATATGCCGTAGATTGGTTGAAGTCAGTGAATTTCCGTACGGCTGGCTCATTAACTTGTTTACAATTCAGCCACTGAGCCGCGCCCGCTGCACAAAGTGAACTACGCCGTTTGATATTAAGGCTAATCTATATTAGGATCCTTACTCACCCTACTAACAAAGGAATTCTTACGGTTCCGTACCTCAAAGGGAAAAAAGTTTGTGACAAAAATTTCATTTTTGGTACAAGCTTTTATCGCTGACTGTACTTTTCTTTCCACAGGCTCCAATGTCTCGATGATTATTAGTTCATCGAGACGTTTCTAAAAACCCCAAAACAATTAGGTTGCGTTGTTTTATCACAGAGTTCCTATTGCCACCTCCTGTCTCCATCATCAGATCAGCTCGATGGTACCATAATATTGCATTGTCACCCGACTTACATATGTATGCAAATTTTCAGCTTCATCAGAAACCGGGAAGTGGATCAAATTTAACTTGCAAGATTTGATTACAGACAACGGGACAGGTGAAACTAAATAAAAGCTTGTAAAAAACGGAACCCTTATAGGATCACTCGTGCATCTGTCTGCTGTCCCCCCCCCCCGCCTTTATCTCCGAAACTACTGGGTCTAAAATTAAAAAAAATACAATAAATAGTTCTTTACCTATAGATGACAGGAAATTCTATTTAAAATGTGCAGTCAAGCGTGAGTCGGACTTAATGGACGGAACCGTTGGAACGTTTATTGTATTAAATGAATATTTACTAGTGCATGGCTCTGTGAGCTGTAGATCTCCCGAACACCCATGGTTCCGAAATTTTGTAAAATTAAATGATTACTTATCGAACCTACTCTCTCTAGAATTATTTGAGAAATGCGACCTGTGGAGAAACAGATAGACATACGAAAGCATTTTTGCCCTAGCTGAAACGGAGATGCTTCTTTTGCATTCATGTTGCGCCTACAGGTATAACACTACTTACTAATACTTATTAAGTCAAAATTTAATGAATGTTGACATTTGTTGTCGCAAATCCATTTAAGATTCTTCTCTTGCTCCGAAAAAAATCTGGCAGTATAACAACTAAGCGACCGAATCTTAAGTGCTACATCTATTTTAATCGTTATCACAGCTTTGCAGACTCGCTCGTAGAAGCAGAATGGTAGAGCAAGCTTAGTGCCAAATAATTACCATCTTGTCTCATGGGATTCACCATAATCCTTACACGAATATTATCTCATATCCTTCTAACGCAGATCTTACTTACTAGATAGAGCATTTACTTTGATTCGAACTTATCCTTCATAAACTGGTAAAATGTATATATCATCGCATTTAGAAATGTTCTAAGTATTATTAGTTTCGCGGGACGCCGCTTTATAAGTATGGAAGTTAGGTAACTCATATCAGTAATTTAATATCTGGGAGACCGAGCTTTGCTCGGAAAATATATAAAAACTAGAAAATGCGCGTTTTCCCAGAGATAAGACCCAACTAGCAAAATCACGCTTACACCGTCTCGAGACTACAATTTTGTCGCTCTTATATTGATTTTATATCATCTTATAAGCCCGGATTTGGGCACAAATTATAAGCGTATTTGTTTTAATATCAGTCTAATTGAAAGCTGTTTGCATTCACAGTACTCTTTCCAAAACTAATTTAAGCTACCTTACTGCGATATTCGAACTTTAAGATACGTCAAATACTAGAGATTGAAACGATATGGATTGGATATGTCAGTGTCAAACAAGTGTCAAAAGTGACGCGTTTGTTTGAAGAAACGTCATGATATTAGCCACGATTTTTCGGCCCCGAAAACCCCCATATAGTAAATTTCGTCGAAATCGTTAGAGCCGTTTCCAAGATCCTCAATATGTATAGGAATTGCTCGTTTAAGTATAAGATTTCTCTCCGGTATGAGCTTTATAATATGGAATCTATGGGGAGTAGTCCAGGCAACTAGGTTCGCAGTCGCAAAACCAGTGGGGCCATAAAACTAGCCATGCTTATTATGACGACGCCAGTTTGCTTTACGATCCAATTTATTACTATGTTTGCCTTGTCTAATAAAATATTTTCTGCTTTCAGGTAATAACTCTTTAATGCTGTTTTCTTGGGTCACTTTACATTCCATTTCTGACCGCAGCTGCACACTGGTACATGAACGCGTCGCTGTTACCGTCAATTTCCATAGTAAAATGAACAGTAGTGCAGCTGCGGTTGGAAATGGACTGTCACCTAGTGTTCCGAAACGATGACGGTTAGTCAAAACTACGTAATCTTATATTTGTAATATGTATAAATTATAAAGTGATGTGCATCAATCAGCCTACTATTAGACCTACTACGAGTATTAGTATTAGTTATACTGGGTCAACCAAATCTTGTCAGTAAATAGGAACAAAAAAACTATATACTCATCCTTTTCTTTTGGGTGCTAGTACTAGTGTAAGACAAAGATAGTATGATTCTCTCCGTCTATGTTTAAAATCAAACAGACCTTTGACACACTATATCTACTATTTTAGATCGATTTTTGCTTTATCTTTTTTTTTATCCTCACAACTTTGCAAAGACATAATGTAGGTAGGTAGGGTACGTTTGTGATAAATGGGTAAATAGATGTTTGAATTAAATGCCTACATGAATGAATGACTGCATTCGTTGTTTTTCTACAAATAGTATTGGCACATCTAAAAATATACCGTCACTTAAATATTTGATGAACTCTGTTTGCAATTTGGAGGTTTAATTTAAATACAATATGCTTTAATTTAGACGAATACATTCAAAACGTTATTTATATGTGCTTAGCCTATCTTCGTGGAATCAAAGTGACGTCTACGCGTTTATTTTAGTTTACCCGGTAGAAGTTGATGGCTTGTTCTATAGTAAAATTAGTTTCATATCAGGCTGTATAAGTATATTATTAGCTGACTAAACACACTGAATAATTTAGTTTTATTGTTACTGCGTAACCGATCTAACACGTGCAAGCTCTACGAAGGTCCTTTTCTGAAACGTACACTAGCTAATACGACGGCGTAGCACTATAGTTCGTTTTTTTTAGCATTAGAAATAATCTTGATGTGTCTTTTAATTGAAAAACATGTTTTAAAAATAATTCACGGCAAATATTGTAACAATTATGAATCTAATACGATCATATATATTCTTCTGCTTTCATAAGTATAAGTTACTGATTTTGAAAAAGCGTTTTCAATTAAAGTCATTATTATGTCAAGATCCCTTACCATCTTTCTAATGCTAAAAAAAAACGAACTATAGCTTTTTTCGAGCGCTACGAACTACACTGGGCCTATTATTAAGCCAATTCGTTTAGTTTTATATTATTTATTCTTCATAAAACTGCCACTTTTCTCTGATCTTTCCACCGCAACAGAAAATAATGCTTCAAAAAAACTTTTCATTTCATTCGTGTTACCGCAATACAAAGAATTCGGAGTGATGGTCACACATTAGGAATAAAACATTGAAACATTTTTTTTTCCTATTACAATTAAATTCAAAATCCCAGAAAAACTCACATTTAAGAAAAGTGGCTTATTTCAGAATTGCTCTAAAAGAGATTTTTTTGCCAATTTTTAAATAGTTTTGTGTCTCAATATTTGGTTGATATTTTTTTTACATTGAATGCAGGATTCGATCTTATACCTAAAGTTTTTTCATTGTCAAGTGTGTGATCATTTGTAGAACTTCGTAAAACCGAATAAAGATCCCTTAGCAGATACTTCTTATCTGTAAGTCAGACTTCTGCCGTATTCGAACTTCAAGATATTCACAAGAGACGACACGTACTAGATCCATTCTAGATACGTTATAGTTTAGATTTCAACTAGTTCTCTTTTGCAGTGCAATTCGGGCAACCAATGTCACTTTTACGTTAGACAGAGTTAGATATCTATTAGATGTGAATTGGATCTCTATGTCATATCTTGTGGAAATCGTTCAAGAGTATCTCCAGAATCGCGCAAATGTCAAATTTGACAGGTTAGATCTTAAACATATCGTTATCGTATCTTGGCGATGTCTAAAAGATATCTAGCAGATGTCTATTTCAAAATCCGAATCGGGCCCATATTCTAATAAGCCAAGAACATTACTCTGGGTTTATAGCACATTTTCACTTAACACTCGTCGGTATATTCTCTTTTAAAGTTATCTTACTGCGCCGTCTGGCCAATGTGAATTATTTAGAATACGACTCGAAAGATAGGGCATTAAAATTTCACTGCAACTGAACTGGATTTGCGACTTAAAACCTGAAGTATTTGAAACCCTAATATTAGAACCATTGTGGAGTAATTTGATTAATTAAATAGTTTGGACGAATTTATTTCACTGATGTAAAATAGATAAAGAAGCGTATTCAAATTGTAATAATAGGTTATTTTGATCAATTTGATCTGTATTTGCTATGAAAATGATCTGTTAGTGTCAAAAGTGACATTTATTCAACTAAAAACGTCACTTTTGACACTTAGGGATCTATTCATAGCTAGACCTTATGTCGCACTGACATTGCTTTTCCGTAGCGCGTGAATGTTTTTTTTATCGACCATCTCGATATCGATGTTTAAGTATGCAATTGAATTTTTGAAAAGTAATGTCAGCACGACAAGATAACGGGGTCTATTCATAGCAAATCCAAATCAAATTCATAACCCATTATTACAATCAAAATAAACCTCAGGGATATATGCATGAACTTATTGCACTAATATAAGTCTATAGTTTAACTCAGACGGTTCGTGATAAATTATTAAAGTTGATTACGACGAGTTGACGACCGGTCTGGCCTAGTGGGTAGTGACCCTGCCTGTGAAGCCGCGGTCCTGGGTTCGAATCCCAGTAAGGGCATTTATTTGTGTGACGAGCACAGATATTTGTTCCTGAGTCATGGTTGTTTTCTATGTATTTAAGTATTTGTATATTAAATATATCGTTGTCTGAGTACCCACAACACAAGCTTTCTTGAGCTTACCGTGGGACTTAGTCAATTTGTGTAAAAATGTCCTATAATATTTATTTATTATTTATTTATTTATTATTATTATTACAGTGTAGTTGAAGGCCTGCATGAGGCTGTTTTGTAATATTTTAGTGAGCATAGTCATTAATGGGTGAACATAAGCATTTAAATTCGATTTAGGTCCAATCCAAGCTATTTATTACTTGAAAATGAATACTACCCCGCCCACCGACTTAGGTAGTAGGAAATTAAAATATCTACTTTAACTTTACAAAACACGAATAGTAATCTTAATTTCATGTGACAACTGCCTGTCCATCCTGTCCATCAAATTTGCCTGACAGTCAGTTGTGTAGCAAATGGTGTAAGGTTGGTTTTAGTCTCGCGCTGACCGCGAGACACTATTAATACCAGCCTAAATATGAATCTTGTTCTCCGATACCTATAACCATTTGACTATGACCTCTTTTAAGTACTTAAATCAAGAAATATGTGTCCGTGTGTTTAAATGATAGTCTCGATGAGACTAGCGGTGAGACAAAATAAAATACTTGCCTTTTCCAGTTTCAGTCATGAAGTATAATAAAGTAATTGTCGTAATAATTGTATCTCCATTATTGAGCCCACAGGGTTTAAGATCTTAATACGTGGGCCATCTGTCACAGAGGCGATTTGCATTCAGTGTGGCCAACGTAACAATGTCATTGATATGTAGATGCATCGCCACAAACGCATCAGTCACGCTTTGCGAAGATAACACATTGGTTGGTTATTTGTCTTCGAAGCGTGTGCAGTTGTGCACACTTGTATTGCCAAATGAAATGGACTTGCTTTACTAAATGGTAAAGAGCGGCATATTCTGATTGTTATGGCCAGTGACCTTACATGCGAACGGGACGCAGCGCAGTGACATTGAATTATGTTGGATTTTCTGTCTTTCTTAAACCTCTATCCTTCAAAATACAAATAAACCTTTATGAGGAAAATAATTTGCAAGTCTGAGGTTGATACAGGCGCAGTTATTATAATACTACGATCTCACCCAGGCAACTTCCAGGTAACGTTTTGGGTAAATCAATGTATGAATCAAAAATAAAAATTAATACGTATAACTTCTGTCGCTACTAAAAACGGTCTATGCTAATAGTGATATTGAATACCGAGTTGACTTGCAGGCCTGCTATTACTCGTATTTGGAAATATTATCATCAAAAGTAGGTTTCTCCACTTAATTATAATAAGTAATATCTTAAATAATTCTTGAAACTCCAAGATTAGGCAAAGCCTACCGTTCTAAAGCTCTTGAATAAAACGACTCCATCGCCGAAGTATTTACTAACCGTAATGTGACTCAAAATAAACTGAATCCCAATTGAATTTTATACTGGCGATTAGCTTTCAAAGCGATTTTCCCTTAGCTAGATTCAAGTCGAGGCTCCATTGTCGTAGACCTTTGTAACCAAATTAATTTTATTGGTACCGAGCGCTTAATACCTACAAGTGGAATGATAATAATTAATTCTACCCAATTAAAATTGCCTGTGCTCGTTTCATAAACGAGGCTTTTTATGAATAGGTACCTTATCCTTTTACTTTACCGGTATTTCGATTCAAGAGTTTGGAATTATGTTACTTTGAATTGTTGCATATTGCTATTTGTTATTCTTATTTTCTCTAACTTTTTTCACTGTTGTTTAATCGTAGAGAGGTGGAATTTTATATTAACAAAATGATAGTTAAATGTTAGTTAGTGTTAGTTAGTTAGTTCTTAGTTTTTATTTTTATAATAATTGACACTGTTGTACTTCTTTACTTAATATATAGTTTTTATGTATGTATGTATGTCTAGATGTATGTTTATGGTTATCAGTATTTAAGTATGTTTATCTTTATTAATGTTTTGTGTTGTTTGGTTATATTCAATTCGACTTTTCATATTTTTTCTTTGCGCCACCTACCGTATATTATAATTCTTTTGTCTCCGATACCCAAAGGTTGTCTGGAAGAGATCGCTCTTAAGCGATAAGACCGCCTGTTGTTACCTCTATTGTCTTTGTTTATGTTATTGTACATTTATTGTAAACTACGTGTATGTGAGGTGTGCAATAAAGAGTATTGTATTGTATTGTTATCAATATTTGTTTTAATTGTTTATTCAAAGATAAATTCTTTAAAAACTTAAAGCCGCTCTCTGTAGATAGCTACGAGTGTCAGTCGTTTAGCTAAATAAATAAAGTAAATTAATAAATACTATGTGTCAATCTTATATAAATCGACGTAGCCCCACAGGAAGCTCAATAAGGCTTGTGTTGTACCTACAACAAACTAGACGACGATATAGAGGTACATAGGATAGATATACTAAATACTTACTAATACTTAAATATATAGAAGACATCCAAATATGTACCAGGAACAGATATCTTTGACGAACGCACAAATAAATGCCCTCACCAGGATTTGAACCTAAGACTTTCTGCTTCGTAGGCAGGCACTACCGACTAGAGTAGCCGTTCACCTGGTTCGAACTCGTTTTTTAGGGTTCCGTAGCCAAATGGCAAAAAACGGAACCCTTATAGATTCGTCATGTCTGTCTGTCTGTCTGTCTGTCTGTCTGTCCGTCTGTCCGTCTGTCCGTCTGTCTGTCCGTCCGTATGTCACAGCCACTTTTCTCCGAAACTATAAGAACTATACTGTTGAAACTTGGTAAGTAGATGTATTCTGTGAACCGCATTAAGATTTTCACACAAAAATAGAAAAAAAACAATAAATTTTTGGGGTTCCCCATACTTCGAACTGAAACTCAAAAAATTTTTTTTCATCAAACCCATACGTGTGGGGTATCTATGGATAGGTCTTCAAAAATGATATTGAGGTTTCTAATATCATTTTTTTCTAAACTGAATAGTTTGCGCGAGAGACACTTCCAAAGTGATAAAATGTGTGTCCCCCCCCCCCCTGTAACTTCTAAAATAAGAGAATGATAAAACTAAAAAAAATATATGATGTACATTACCATGTAAACTTCCACCGAAAATTGGTTTGAACGAGATCTAGTAAGTAGTTTTTTTTAATACGTCATAAATCGCCTAAGTACGGAACCCTTCATGTGCGAGTCCGACTCGCACTTGGCCGCTTTTTCAATCTTATGTCGACTGTCAAAAAAGGCAAAACTTTTCGTTGTTTCATAAACGTAATGAAGTTTCAGTTAAAGTAATGAATGCGGTAGAACGCTCTATTCGTTTTATTTTCATGGAAATGGCAAACGAGCGAGCGACCCAACCTAATGACAATATAATTTCACTTAATACAGTTTTAAATCCACTGGACCTTTGCGACGAAATGGGGGGTAATCGCTAGCACCGTGAGGACATTAAAGTGAATATTGGCGAAAATAATATGTAATGAAGGTTTCCAGTAACTTGCCTAAGTTATTAGGCTCTTAGCCGCAAAAAGAAGCCCGTTATAGTTCGTTTTTTTAGCATTAGAAAGAAGGTAAGCGATCTTGACATGTCTTTTAATTGAAAAACGCTTTTTAAAAATCAGTAACTTATGCTTATGAAAGCAGAAGTATATAAATGATCGTATTAGATTCATAATTGTTACATATTTGCCGTGACTTATTTTTAAAACATGTTTTTCAATTAAAAGACATCAAGATTGTTTACCTTTTTTCTAATGCTAAAAAAACGAACTATAAGTTCGCAAAAAGGTGACGAGTTTGACAAATTCTATATTACGAAAAGTGTGCTAAAGTTTCTGGGTCATCTGTTAACAATTTCTGTATGGATGGTGAGATATCAGATAAATAGCTAACGTGGGTAGATTGTATATCTTATCTTCCAGGAGCTCTGAAACTGTCACCCGCTGACCGTTTTCACGAACCAGTGACAGGTAAATCGATAAAGGTAACTCTTAATACATTCTGAGTTCTGACATTTTACGCCAAACCCATAAACGTAAGTACGTAAAGATATTTGAGTAAATAGATAGCTGTTGCTAAATTTTACCATATTTCAAAATGTAAATCAATACAGGTTACAAGTACACTAATCATATTGTTTTTTTACACCAATAGGTTTAGCAGCAAAATTTCATTTTCAAATGTATCTCCTCAAGGTATAAAATATAATGCACCCTAAATAATTTTTTGTTATTGTTTGCCTATTTTGTATGAATGTACTATGTAACAATTTACTTACCTTTGTGGACATAGGTATTTAGCCAACCACTTTTGACACTGATAGACCATATCCATAAAAAGTCCAGATCAAACATATACCCTCTTATTACGCTCAGAATAAGCCTCCAGGATTATTCAGGCCATTTCTTCAACCAGCAACGTCACTTTTGACACGCTCATATCCATAACAAATTCAGATCAAATTTATGATCTGTTATTACAATTAGAACACGTCCCCTGAACTTGTGAAATATGTTTATACTAGCTGTTGCCCGCGACTTCGTACGCGTGGATTTGTATATTGGTGGTTATAAATTCTACATTAGCTTAGAACATTATGCAGCAAAAGATAGCAGTAGGGACGGTTAATCATTTGTTAATTATTATACAACGCATAAGATTTGTCTTTCACAACCTGGCTACGAAGTTTCAAGCCCCTAACTGAATAAAATTGTTCTCGATAATCTCGATATAATCTCTCTCAATCCCCAGAAGATTTTCAAGTCCACTATTTAATAAAACCTACTACCTAACTACCTATTTACGAAGTTTGAAGTTCCTAGCTTTAAATAAAATTTGAACCCTCTACCAACTCTCAACCCCTGTTTAAACTTTTAGGGGATGAATTTTTAAAAACGCTGAGATTACTTTTCTTGTATTGTAATAATATGCCTTTATACAACGATTCAAGTCCCGCACTCCAATAAATATTTGGGTTCCATACAAATTTTCGACCCCCTTCACCACCTTGGGGGATGAATTATCAAAGACTCTGAAATTAGTTTTCTTTTCTCTCAATAAAATACCTTTTTACGAAGCTTCAAGTTCCTAGCTGTAAATAAAATTATAACCTATACAATCTTTCAACCCCTTTTTAACCCTGTTATGGGATGAATTTTAAAAACGCTGAAATAAGTTTTCTTGTGTTCTAATACTATGGCTTTATACAAAGATTTAAGTCTCGCACTCTCAAAAATATTTGATCTCCATACAAACTTTCAACCCCTTTTTCACCTCCTCGGGGGATAAATTTTTAAAAACGCTGAATAGGTTTTTTTTGTTTTTTAATAAAATACCTTTTTACGAAGTTTCAAGTTCCTAGCTTTAAATAAAATTTGAACCCTATACAAACTTTCAACCCCTTTTGGACCCTTATAGAGTATGAATTTTTGAAAACGCTGAAATTAGTTTTATCGTATTCTAATAATATGTCATTATACAAAGATTCAAGTCCCGTACTTACAAAAAATATTGACCTCCATACAAATTTTCAACCCCTTTTTCACCACCTTAAATGTTGAATTTTGAAAAACGCTAACATTAGTTTTCTTCTCTTTTAATGAAATAACTTTTTACGAAGTTACAAATTCGTAGCTTAAAATAAAATTTAAACCCTATACAATCTTTCAACCCCTTTATAACCCTTTTAAGGGATGAATTTTTGAAAACGCTGATATTACTTTTCTTGATAATTAATAATATGGTTTTATACAAAGATTCAAGTCCCGCACTCTAAAAAATATTTGATCTCCGTACAAACTTTCAATCCCTTTTTCACCACCTCGGGGGATGAATTTTTAAAAACACTTAAATTTGTTTTGTTGTTTTTTAATTTAATACCTTTTTGCGAAGTTTCAAGGTCCTAGCTTAAAATAAAATTTGCACCCCAAGACAAAGTTTCATCCCCTTTTTTACCCCCTTAGGGGTTGAAGTTCCTAAAACGTCGCAATTCCTTTTTTTTTGCAATCGGCTATTATGCCTTTCTAAAAAGTTTTAAAGCATTTGTAATGGATTCAAACTTTCAACCCCTTTTTAACCCTGTTCGGGGATGAATTTTTAAAAACGCTGAAATTACTTTTACTGTCTTATAATAAAATACTCATATACAAAGTTTAAAGTCACACACTCACAAAAATATTTGATTTCCATACAAACTTTCAACCCCTTTTTCACCACCTTGGGGGATGAATTTTTGAAAACGCTGAAATTAGTTTTCTTATTTTTTAATATAATACATTTTTACAAAGTTTCAAATTCCTAGCTTAAAATAAATCTTGAACCCCATACAACCTTTCATCCCCTTTTTAACCCTTTTAAGGGATGAATTTTTAAAAACGCTGAAATTACTTTTCTTGAGTTTTAATAATATGGCTTTATACGAAGACTCAAGTCCCGCACTCTCAATAATATTTGATCTCCATACAAACTTTCAACCCCTTTTTCACCACCTCGGGGGATGAATTTTTACAAACACTGAAATTAGTTTTCTTGTTTTTTAATTTAACACCTTTTTGCAAAGTTTCAAAGTCCTAGCTTAAAATAAAATTTGCACCCCAAGACAAAGTTTCATCCCCTTTTTTACCCCTTAGGGGTTGAATTTCCTGAAACGTCGCAATTACTTTTTTTTGTAATCGGCTATTATGCCTATCTAAAAAGTTTTAAAGCATTTGTAATGGATTCAAACTTTCAACCCCTTTTTAACCCTGTTCGGGGATGAATTTTTAAAAACGCTGAAATTACTTTTCCTGTCTTATAATAAAATACTCATATACAAAGTTTAAAGTCACACACTCACAAAAATATATGATCTCCATACAAACTTTCAACCCCTTTTTCACCACCTTGGGGGATGAATTTTTGAAAACGCTGAAATTAGTTTTCTTATTTTTTAATATAATACATTTTTACAAAGTTTCAAATTCCTAGCTTAAAATAAATCTTGAACCCCATACAACCTTTCATCCCCTTTTTAACCCTTTTAAGGGATGAATTTTTAAAAACGCTGAAATTACTTTTCTTGAGTTTTAATAATATGGCTTTATACAAAGACTCAAGTCCCGCACTCTCAATAATATTTGATCTCCATACAAACTTTCAACCCCTTTTTCACCACCTCGGGGGATGAATTTTTACAAACACTGAAATTAGTTTTCTTGTTTTTTAATTTAACACCTTTTTGCAAAGTTTCAAAGTCCTAGCTTAAAATAAAATTTGCACCCCAAGACAAAGCATTTGTAATGGATTCAAACTTTCAACCCCTTTTTAACCCTGTTAGGGGATGAATTTTCAAAAACGCTGAAATTACTTTTCCTGTCTTATAATAATATACCCATATACAAAGTTTAAAGTCACACACTCACAAAAATATTTGTGCTCCATACAAACTTTCAACCCCTTTTTCACCACCGTGGGGGATGAATTTTCGAAAACGCTGAAATTAGTTTTCTTATTTTTTAATTTAATATATTTTTGCAAAGTTTCAAGTTCCTACCTTAAAATAAAATCTGAACCCTATACGAACTTTCAACCCCTTTTTAACCCTGTTAGGGGATGAATTTTACAAAACGCTGAAATTACTTTTCCTGTCTTCTAATAATATCCCCAAATAAAAAGATTCAAGTCCCGCGCTCGAAAAAATGTTTGATATCCATACAAACTTTCAACCCCTTTTCCACCACCTTAGGGGATGAATTTTCAAAAACGCTGAAATTAGTTTTCTTGTACTTTAATTTAATAGCGTTTTGCAAAGTTTCAAGTTCCTAGATTAAAATAAAATTTGCACCCTATGACGAAGCTTCATCCCCTTTTTAACCCCCTTAGGGGTTGAATTTCCAAAAACGTTGCAATTACTTTTTTTTTGTAATCGGCTATTATGCCTTTCTAAGAAGTTTCAAACCATTTGTAATGGATTCAAATTTTCAACCCCTTTTTAACCCTGTTGGGGGATGAATTTTCAAAAACGCTGAAATTACTTTTCCTGTCATATAATAATATCCCCATATACAAAGTTTCAAGTCCCACACTCACAAAAATATTTAATCTCCATAGAAACTTTCAACCCCTTTTTCACCACCTTGGGGGATGAATTTTCAAAAACGCTGAAATTAGTTTTCTTGTCTTTTAATATAATACATTTTTACAAAGTTTAAAATTCCTAGCTTAAAATAAAACTTGTACCCCATACAACCTTTCATCCCCTTTTTAACCCCCTTAGGGGTTGAATTTTTCAAAATCGCTTCTTAGCTCTTGTACACTTTATAAATTCAACCGAGTGTGCAAATTTCAACCTTCTAGCATTTGTAGTTTCGGCTCTGCGTTGATGAGTCAGTCAGTCAGTCAGTCAGTCAGTCAATCAGTCAGGACACGTGCATTTATATATATAGATAAATCGTCTATAAACCTCCTACTTTCATGTTAGTCTAACCGCAAACATCGAACACCGTCTTTCGATACAGCGTTCGACAACCGGACGCGTATCGAGATTATCCATTTCCCTGCGATAAGTGAGAAGTTTTCCGCTCCAAGATTAAATATTGCACCCCGTTTGCCCCCCGCGGCGACTGAGTAATGTACCAGAATGCATGTTTGGCAAAAATACATTTAGTTCCCTTGGAACTTGTGAAATGTCGGTGCTAGTCGATAAATCAGGGGTTTTGGTAGTTCTCGAATTGAAATTCATTTAGCAGTTTGCAATGCTGTCGTTGTCGATTTTCAGGAACTAGTGTTGTTAAGTAGATCGGCTTTTGAAAGTAAATACTATGTGATGTGTATGTGCAGGCCTTTAATTAATGGGAAAAGGAGATAATCTGAAATGGCTTTCATCCATTTACGGTGCATTAACTAATACTATTATAATGCCACTCAAAATATTTAATGATAACAACGGAAAATTCCGGTTTCATGTAAGATAAGTTCATCTGCCGTAATACTCGTATATATTTTGCAGCAGCTAACTGGGACACTAGAAAAAAGTCGCTTTTACGATACCCTTTGCGTGAAGTGATATGAATTCAGCGCAATATATCACTGGCACCCTGTTGAGACCGATTTTCACCACAGGAGCAATTCCAGAATAATTCCACTACATTACACGAATTACACCTAGCTATGTGACGACATCCTGCCGATTTTGTAGCACGAATATTTAATTATGCGGTGTCGTATTTCTATCGATTTACAGCAATAGCATACGGATACACCCCCTCCGGGTACCGATTGCTGGAGTTTTCCGTGTATTTAAGTTACTGTGGATTAAATATTATTATATTTTAATAAAATGTTCACGCCTCGAAGCTTTATAAATCACGTTACTTGGGAAAGGTAATGCGGTGGTTTGTGGCAGTCCATTTCTGGCCTATCATCATCATGATCATTTCTACCAATGACTTCATGGACTAAGTGATGTTCTAAATGCATGATGCTTCTCTGGAACTAGTCTCTTTTTATGAACTGTTTTTATAGCTAAGTTTTAAAGTAAACAGGAATTTGATTAAATAATATGTTTCATCTTTATTGCTAAGCGTTCCTTTTATCATACTTAATTAAATCACCAAGAAAATATAGGGTAAGGAATCCTTTCTCAGTTTAGGTGGTATTTAGTTTATTTAACTAAGCCTTAGGAACAAACTACCCGAGTTCCATTCCTCCTTGTGTTCTGGCTCGATAGCTATGCCCACTGACCTCAGATCACTTACTCACTGGATGGATTGTGTGTTTTTCTTACTACTTACTCATCGGCGTTCCCATACCAATTTTGTATAAAAGAGCAACTGTTCATTTCAGTTGTGTCCACATTTTCGACCTTTGTGCGTCTTCTTCTCATTCTTTCTGCGCGTAACATTGAACCAATACCTATAGGTACATTTTATAAAGGTGGCACTGAATTAGCAAAATATATTAAAATGAATTACGTTTATACTTCATGTAATAGTAGCCGACACAGAAGTATTCTATGTAGCGTCGTATAAGCGGAGGTAAAACGAATAACGTTTTTATTTTAAAATTTTGCCCCACTACGCATAACAGACGAACTTAAAAGCTATTAAATCCCAGTACAAATCTGGTATTTATTGTACAGGGATTCGCGAGCCAGTTCAGTAAATATTTAAATGAGTGCACTAGTAACAACCTAGTAACAAACTAGTAACAACCTAATCCAGAATCTATTGGGGGTGGTCTATGCTACCAACATACGAGGCTGCTCTAGAAAATATTATGGCCATTTGGCTACAGATACGGCCAAAGCTGGCACAGTGCCACGCTCCAGATATATCCAAGCCTACGACGAATTCCTTCTAGAATAAATTAATCCCAAAACCCCACTTACCATCAAGATCGTTAACATACTCGAGATTCGGGAATTCAGAATCGATCCCCGCCCAAGTTATTTTAAGAAAACAATCTCGAAAGAGTTAAAAAGCAAATTATAAATTCCTTGCCCAGAAGATGAGATGAATAAATTGAAACAAAAGTTTTTTGTTTCTCCGATTCGCTTTCGTAACTTTCTGGCAGAGTGCTACGGCCTTAATCTGAATTGTTGGGCATGCCGAATAGTTTCACGAGGAAATCTTTATTGCACTAGCTTAATTTCGCTAAACTATGCGCCGGGATAAATGAATTTATTACGCGATGCAGATGCTCGTAAACGGAGCTGATGCTACCTGGGAAAACTTATGTGCACGTTTATAAATACGATCAGGCTTACGGCTATACAGGGTGTTTCCTGTAACAGGAACAATAAATTAAACTGTAGGCTGTACTCCTCAAACTGACCTACATTTGTTCAGCAACTTTTGAAAATAACTCATGTTTTGATTTTTATTACACTTTAAAGTTTATTCTGAGACGCAATGTATTGCAAATTTTGTTATGTTTAAAGCGTGACAAGCAACGTCAAACACACTGATGTCAGCGTACATTAAAGGCAATATTTATTTTGTATAAAAAAGAGGAAGTCTAAAGGATTCATAATTTTTAAAAGTTGCTGAACAAGTATTGGTCAGTTTAAGGAGTACAGCCTTTAGTTTAATTTATTGCTCCTGTTACAGGAAGCACCCTGTATTATGTGCAAATAAATTAATTGTAACTTAATTTGAGTAACGGCGTGCGCGTGAACGGGGCTCAAGCTTTAATAGTTTAGCTACTCTTGAATAAAGTGTTTTAATGCGAAAAGTATAATATCTTGATCAGTTTTTAGGGTTCCGTACCCAAAGGGTAAAAAACGGGACCCTATTACTAAGACTTCGCTGTCCGTCCGTCCGTCCGTCTGTCTGTCACCAGGCTGTATCTCAAGAACCGCGATAGCTAGACAGTTGAAATTTTCACAAATTATGTATCTCTGGTGCCGCTATAAGAACAAATACTAAAAATAAAATAAAATAAATATTTAAGGGGGGCTCCCATACAACAAACACGATTTTTTTGCTCTATTTTTTGTTGATGGTTTGGTTTTGTTGAGGGTCTACGATATGGGGTTCTTCAAAAAAAGGAGTGTACAGGTTTTTAAAAAAAGGTCGGCAACGCGCATGTAACACCTCTGGAGTTGCAGGCGCCCATAGGCTACGGTGACTGCTTACCATCAGGCGGCCCGTATGCTTGTTTGCCACCTATGTGGTATAAAAAAAAAAAAAACCCTCCGTGCGCGAGTCCGACTCGCACTTGGCCGGTGTTTTAAAAGTTAGAATGCCACTTGCTGGAATGTAGAATTAGCAAGTAAAACCCTTTAACCCTCCCAAATGAAATGAAATAAAAAAGAAATTTTGAAAAGATTTGCCATTAACTATATCAATACATTGAAAACATAATCTCATATTTAATGAAATCCTCAATATACGAGGGGTATTCAAAATATTCTCGGTATGAGAATGAAAACAAACAAGTACGAAAAGTTTGATATTTTTATTTTTCAATATACTCCCCCCCTATGTTCATACACTTAAAAGATCGATCAATTATTTTTTTTAATCCCTCGTAAAAATATTTTTTATCTTTCGTGTAAAAATGCTCCTCCACTGCCGCCTTCAATGCTTCATCGTCAGAAAATTTATTTCCACGCAGATCCTTTTTAAGATTGGGGAGCAAAAAGAAGTCGCTGGGGGCTAAGTCCGGACTATACGGTGGGTGAGTAACAGTTTTAAACCCACATTCAACAATAGCTGCCTTGGCAATATGAGCAGTATGGACGGGGGCGTTGTCATGCAGAAGCAGAATACCTTTGGTTAACTTTCCTCGCCTCTTTTCTTTAATTACATCCTTTAATTGACGTAGAATGTTAGCGTAGTACTGTCCTGTGATATTTACACCTTTTTCTTTATAATCGATTAGTAATACTCCTTCACAATCCCAAAATATCGTGGCCATGACCTTGCCAGCTGAAGGGATGACCTTGAACTTCTTGGGATGAGCTGAACCCTTAATGTGCCACTGCATGGACTCTTGTTTACTCTCTGGGTCATAATGATGAACCCAGGTTTCATCTCCAGTAACTATTCTTTGCAGCACCTCATCAGGATTTTCACCGCACAGGTCAATAAAATCGGAACAACAAGCTACACGCATGTCTTTTTGAAGCCGAGTCAGCATTCGCGGAACCCATCTTGCACTTACTTTTGACATATTAAGATGGTCATGTATAATATCATGTACGGTACCAATAGAGAGATTGGTTACTTGTGCTATAGATTTTACCTTCACTCGACCATCTTCCAATATAAGTTTTTCCACTTTATCAATATTTTCTTGCGAAGTAGCTACTACAGGCCGGCCAGGTCTAGGGTCATCTTCAATACTCTCCCTTCCGCGTTTAAACTCGCTTGACCACTTTTGAATGGTAGATAAAGAAGGAGCAGACTCACGGTAAACACAATCCATTTCCTCTTTTATGGTTTTTTGATTTTTACCCTGTTTTGTCAAGAATTTTATCACGCATCGATGTTCTAATTTAGTTAACATTGTCAATTCGCACATGATGTTCATGTTTGTTCAGCAATTGCAGAAAAACAAAAGACTATCTCGGTTCGAATTATACTTTTTTTTAATGTCAATGAACAAACCTCAGCGGCCAGTAACGAAAGAAATTTTAGAAGAGGTCGTAAGATATCAATACCGAGAATATTTTGAACGCCCCTCGTAAGGCAGCTAATAATAATCAAATAGTAGTTTATGCAACAGTGATATAATAAGGGTTCTTAAAATTCAAGGGTCGAAGTTCCAAAACGAGACGTAGTCGAGTTTTGTAAAAAAAGACCTGAGAATTTTAAGAACCAATTATGAGCTGTTGCATACATTACTTTTTCTATGACAGCTGCAGCAAAAAAAAAAAAAAAAATAAAATAAAAAAAAAAAAAAAAAAATAAAAAATAAAATTGAGTATTTATTAAAAAAAAGAGTTATTATTAAAAAAAAAGAGTTATTATTTAAAAAAAATTGAGTTATTATTTAAAAAAAAAGAGTTATTATTGTAAATGAAAACATACCTCTTTCAATCAAGATGATCGGAACTTGTATCTTTAAAAAAAATAAAGCAGTTGTATTATACTCATAAGATGACTGCTAGCAGTCATCTTATGAGCCTATAGACAAAGCATTCAAATGACATTGCTTTAGATATCACTGTCAGTCATTTAATTGACACATTTAAGTGCTGGAGTAGAAAAATATATTATTTTAATTTTCCACCACACTGCTATAGGTATAAATAACAAAACAAATGAAAGTTTATTTATGTACGATAAAATAAAGCAACATTCATCCAATTTATTTACTGCACCACAGCAAACAAGGCATGTTAATTATTACTCAACTGTCCTGCTTTTACTGTCGTACGTACTTTAAATTTTTAATTGATTTTACTTAACTTTACGCTACTGTCCATTAATGTCACCTCTGTGACAAAACCAGGAGATAACCTCTTCTAAGTTCTAATACTCTAATTATTTCAGCATAGTAGTTAGGTATAGTTAGGTAAAATATAAGTTATTAAGTATGTACTTAATTTTTTTTTTAATTTTTTTTTTGTACTCATTGTCTGTATCTCGGTGTTTGTTTAGTAGTAAGGGCATTTATTTGTGTGATGAGCACAGATATTTGTTCCTCAGTCATGGTTGTTTTCTATGTATTTAAGTATTTGTATATTATACCTATCGTTGTCTCACAACACAAGCCTTCTTGAGCTTACGGTGGGGCTTAGTCAATTTGTGTAAAAATGTCCTATAATATTTATTTATTTATTTATTCTGTAAATTAAGTAAGACTTCCTTTTATTTTTATACTTATCAACATTTACTTGCAGCTCAATAGAAACATTTGATCATACTTCAGAGCCACTATTATTTTCGACAAGTGATTTAAAAAAACTAAGGATCGACTGCCAAAATCATACGTTTCGTTATTTATTGCTACTAATAATTATAGAAACCAATATCTAAGCTTCACTTTGATTTAGTAATCCCGTTTTGCCATTTTTGCTAACGTTCCCGCTGTCCCTTACTGTGTAGAATCAACACTGAAAGTGAATTAAACCGGATCGCAGAAGCATCACAAATTGCACCCGCCTCGGAAATGGCTTTCTGACATGCATTCCGGAAGAGCAGTATTTGACATGCTATTTCGCACCATAATGACTAGTTATTGTTAGTGGTGTTCAATAGAACTCATTTCTATTATGAATTTTTGCAGGCAGAATCTATGATGCATTTTTTTTACACGACTGCCCCAAAAAAAGAGTGTATTGTTTTCAGGGTTCATGTTTGTATGTGGGTATGTAAGTTTCTTTGTTACACCGTAACAGCTAAGTGCCTGAACCGATTTAGTTCAAATTTACGTTTTCGATCGGCGTATGCCGTCTTTGCTGTAGTCAAAATTGTACGATTTATAAACATTTTTCTAACGCAACAACTTGTAAGTGAAAGGTTTTAATTTAACATACTTACCTATTTAAGGTCCGTTTATTCTATTATGTCCACGGAAAAGAAGCGTAATTTTGACTCATTCTTCAAAAAAACTATTTTCCTATCTCCGTTCTTCGTTCGTTCCTAGATATCAGGAAATAAATATTCATAACATTTCTGTACCTACTTGATAGAAATAAATTTCATGTAGCATAGACTTACATATAGTTATTGTGTTATTTTTTGGTCGAAAAAGGAAAAAGAAAGTCTGCATATAATAGTGAAATATTGCATAACAGCATGAGTTCTAATGCACCTACATTTCTAACCTGACCGGATCCCGTGCCGCTGCACCGGTTCTCGGATGGCAAAATTAATAGTCAACAATAATGCACCCATAAATCAGCTCTGATGTCGACAAATTGCAAAACACGCACTATATCAATGATAAACGACATGCCAAACCAACATTAGCGCAACCTGCGAGCTGCTATCTCATTCATTCCACTATCATGCAGATTAAGACAGACTGAGATAGAACGGTAGTTTCGATTTTAGTTTTGCGGCTGCAGGGGTGTCGTTTCAATCGTTTATTGAACACGGATGAGTCGAAAGTTCAGACCAACCAGTATAAATGCGCTCTCTGAATACGAACAGTTGTTACGGATCTTGAAATCAAGTTACATCAGTTAGTTCTAATAGTGGACTCGCCCCCGCTGGAACAACTCATGAGAATATCTGGCTAGCAGCTACGGTTACTTTCTCAATCTCATATCTATATTGCAACATTTCGAAAAACGAACTTTATTTCGTCTATTGTTCGTCGAATTTTCCATGCCTTACGGTAAGTCATGATGTTTGGAAAGTTTACCTGTGCGTTATCGTCGTTCGTTTTATGGTAAATTATGTTGAAACGTGGAGGGCGGAAACTTTAAACAGAATTAATGGTAATAGGATCAATCACTGTTAAGCAATGGAAATGTTATTAATTGCGATTATCGATTCAGTTCCATCCGCTGAGCGGTAATGGTTTCTCATATTAAGGACCAGTTTCCATATTACGCGTTGATTACTGATTAGTACGATTTCAAGTACCTAATTGCCTCTTGATGCGAATGTGTTAACTTGTAATTATAAATCAATGTGTTTATAGGACTGAAGACAAACATGCATTATAAACATTCAGGCATATTATTTAATCTGGGGGCACGGCCGTGTCGCAGCCAAGACGAGACAAAGGGCAAAAGGCAGTGCATGTGCAGAAAAGATATCTTTCGGCACGTTTCGTCGTATTTTCGAACCTTCGTAGTTTCGGCTTGGTATGTATTTCTTTAGTACTAGCATATGAAATATCATGTTTTTAAAACCTGTATGAAATAAATGTCGCGTACATCTTATTATAAGTTATAACATAACTAACGTTAAATATTTTTTAGAGTTAGAAAACTACTTATTCGTTTACAGTCGCCTATATATTTAATACCTGTCTTCGTAGGCATGACGTTCAAATATATTTGACTCAATTTTGTTTTCATCACAATTGGGTTCAATCATATCTTAATGCAATCTGCAATGTTGGAACAGCACCAGTAAATGAAATAGATTTTCTGTTTTGACATGACAGGTTTTAATTCAAGTTTAAAACAGAGTTTAATTCGAGAAATATAAGTTTAGTAATCTATTTCAAATGCTAAATAATTACGAAATTCAACAATTTAAGTACTGTTCATGAATAAAAAATATTCAAACAGTCCCTACGATTGTAAGTTATCGTTACAAATATGATTTTAAACGCCAATATCAAAGAGACAATAAACATTGAAGCAATCCTCGACATGATTTGTATAAAATAACACGTGCTTTACGAGACTCTGTCCGTATCCGTTCCATTCCCCGATAACATATCATTCGCTGCGCATATTGTATCGACGTCTCAAGGCGGGACATGAAATATTCAGGTCTTATATACCCCAGCATACATCCACCGTCTATACCTCCTCGTAGGGTAAGTTCAGACTACATATTTCGGCACTCATCTGTTATTTTGGTGAGACGTGGTTTATACGATAGCCTAGGCCTGGTCTAACTAAGCTAACGACCTAGTTTGCTAGACAAAAATTGGGTTGATTCTGGTTCTTAATGTCAAACGACGTAGGTAGGTAACTTAGGTAACGTAAATGAGGTGATGTAAATGTTAGTAACATTACTTTAAAAACATTAAAAAAATTGCGTGGCAAAACATTAAAAAAATTACGTCATGTATGTTGTATAGTGCTTAATCTTCTATTACTGTACGAGCCAAAGTCATAACTATCAAAATCGTTAAAAATAACATGTCCCTCATGCCGTTTATGTAAAAACGATTTATTAATGAAAAAACAGATACATAGTTATTCATTTAATGAAAAAACAGATAGGTGCAGAAATCTGGAATCGTATCTTAGACTATTCGAATACGTACACCCTTCCATGCTCGCCACGACACGGTATATGACTTCCAAAAGCAATGTACCGTATCGTTCGCCAAAGGGGCTAATAAATTCGCTTAGCTTACCCTCTAAATAATAATAGCACTGAATCAATAAATTCGCCGAAGTTATTTTTGAATTTCTTACGCGGGAAAAGATATACTCGACTTTGAGGCATGGAAACAAAAATAAGTATTTGTGGAAATTATGAATATTCACACGTTGTAGTTGTTTATGGGAACTGGAGCAGATGTTAGAGGTATAACTCAGAACAAAGACTGGATATCTGTCATCTGGGTGTCGGGGCACGCCTGAGATATGCGGCCATTCAATAAAGTCAATGCAGTGTTCCACCCACAATGGACAGGTTAATACAATACAAAGATAAACTCCTGCTGGTATTGGGAAGGTAGATACTACTTACTTAAATAAATAAAATAAATAAATATTATAGGACATTACACAAATTGACTAAGCCCCACGGTAAGCTCAAGAAAGCTTGTGTTGTGGGTACTCAGACAACGATATATATAATATACACATACATAAATACATAGAAAACACCCAAGACTCAGGAACAAATATCTGTGCTCATCACACAAATAAATGCCCTTACTAGGATTCGAACCCAGGACCGCGGCTTCACAGGCAGGGTCACAAACCCGGTTTCACCGAAATCGAAAAAACCGGAAAAACCGGGTTTTCAACCAATTGCCAAAACCGGGTTTTGACTTTGATAAAACCGGCTTTTTCGAGGTTTTCGATTTTACAGTTTTATAAACATAGTTTAATTATATTGATGAGCAACTGTACTTCAGAGTTTGTTATTATATTTAGAACAACACAATACATTATACGAAGTTCGTATGTATACGTATTATATAAAAAACTGTTTACTATTTTCACTAAATATCCCTTAATTTCCTGTAAAAATTTTAGTAGTTTAAATTACATTTTAGTAGGAACGCTCGTTGATCTCTAATTAAAAATGTTGATTGTAGTAATAATATAACAAAAGTCAATCTCGCGAAATTTACTATGTACAGTTTTCTTCTTCTTTGTTCCTTCAGCTTCCTTTTCCTTTGTTAGAAATGGCTAAGAAAGTGTTGTTCCTATATGTCCAGTCCATGATCGCTTTCCCCATCAGATTTCTTATATCCTCAGCTGATGTAGTGGCCGCAACCAAATGAAATCCCTTGTAACTTACCTCGTTTAGCGAGTTGGGTATTATCAGGGTATGTGTTTCTTTAAGGAGGACCGTTGTCACGTAATATTTAGCTTAGGCATTCCGTTTCAGAATTGCTGACCATAAGGTTAAAAACTTTATTGATGGAAATTTATGGTCTTGGTAAAGATAGAGTAAATAGAAATGTCGTGGAAGACTGAATAATAAAGCATAGATCCTAAAAATACTTGCTTCTTTTACAAATTATATGTAAAATCAAATTCACCGAAAAACCCGGAAACTCGGTTTTGCTGTTGCACAAAAACCGAAAAACCGGTTTTCTAGAAATACGCACGGTTTTGTGACCCCTAGTCACTACCCACTAGGCCAGGCCAGTCGTCAAACACATTGCATGAGTCCACTTTTCCTTGGAAATGACATAACGTCGTAACTTCCTCCGTGGCAACTTTAATAATTTCGCAGCTCTTATCTGTAACACCTCATTCAGAGTTTAAAGGTGTAAAAACACCCAAAAAACCATCGGCTAATGGTATGCAAGTCTTTGTTTAACATATTCATGCAGTCCGCTGAATCACACGAGCATGGCGGCTTGCCAAGGCTAGCTTATCTGGCCCGCCAGTGTATCGCTACGGTTAAGCATAAGTAGTGTATATTTTAGGTATAGGTACATATTTTAAGTTGCATTGCCTAATTGTACACTCAATTTATTTTCATTTTTATTACAACTTCACAACTTAATTTCACTATAAACTATTTATACTTTGCCTAAAATTTTGGCTAGTGTATGTGGATGAAAACTAAACTAATATTAATCTCGTGTCTCGTGTCTCGAAGAGTCAAAACTGAAATTGAACTTCATGCATATGCACGTAGGTCTATGTTGCTCTGTGGTCGGTGATGGATTAATCCGTCTGGCGTTGGACCTACGGTGCGGATATGTCCGTTATTGGCGTCGAAAAGCTAGGTTACATGTATGTATGTATGCAAACACTTTATTGTACATAAGACAGGTTAAATTACAATGACGATGAGGTTAAACATGAGAGGAAGAGTCCTGTGCTACGCTTGCTAAAGTATTCACTCTTATAGCGCTGGCGGTATGCCGAGAAATCCAGTAAAATGCTGCAAATGATGTTAAAGGTATGAAAATCGGTACGATTGATCTTTAGAACATTTGAAACAATTTGACCCGAAGCACCAACAATTTAAAAAAACCGAGAGGAGTTATGACATAATTTTAACCTATCGTGTGTGGTATTAAACGAAAGGGCTTTCTGAGCCGATTCCAAAACTATATTTACTATCACTACATTTTAGTCATTTTTTTTAATTATAATAAAAATAATTTTCAAAACATACCAAGTTTGGGCTTCTCGAGATACATACCGTTCAATATTTTTTTGTAAAATATACCTCAAATTATACCTAATATCCTCATATCTAATGCTAATAAAGCAATCTTGAAAATATTTACATTCAGTTTTTTTTTAAATTTTACAAAAAAATATTTTTTAATTCCTTACAAAAAAAAGATGACGTTATAACTCCTCTCGTTTTTTTTTATTTGTTGGTGCTTCGGGTAAAATTGTTTCAAATGTTCTAAAGATCAATCGTACCGATTTTTTATACCTTTAACACCATTTGCAGCGTTTTTTGGCGAATCGCTATCGCTATTTTTATTCATCAAGTGCAACGTAATAATTAAAATATTTTTAATTTATTTGCGAATACTGTGTACATCGCATGTATTAAGTATGTTGGAAGCCACAGCTAATTAGGGACGTAATCTTGTTTACGCTCGGCTGTGATTAGTGGAAAAAGTTCGTCGTTTGTCGCGGCTCTCAAGGTTATGCAAGCGGTCTTATATGCCTCAACTTATATGAAATTAAGATTAATGCGTGTTGAATGCTAAGTCTGGACTCGTGTACGTACTTTAAATGTATTCTAGTGTTTTTTATACATTTAGATTAACCCCAAGGAATTGCAGCGATCTATGTAAATAGATTGTGTAAATGTGTATAGTTAATATCAAAAATGTTTAACATTGTTTGCCTTACTACAAAAGAGTAAGGTGCAAATGTGTAAACATATCTTTGGAGTTGACTGTACGTACCTTCCTGTGA
This sequence comes from Cydia amplana, assembly GCF_948474715.1. Classification (NCBI taxonomy): domain Eukaryota; kingdom Metazoa; phylum Arthropoda; class Insecta; order Lepidoptera; family Tortricidae; genus Cydia; species Cydia amplana. The sequence goes on from NC_086084.1 coordinate 8,724,560, forward strand.
CAATAAATCACCAAGTTTGCATTCTCATGCCTAATTTCATCTAATATCCATTCATTCCTGTAACACTAATGGGCTCTATTTTCTGACGAAAAATATTTTGGTTTGTAGTTCTATAACCAAATCCCATCTATAGGTAAGTGTTTATAAAATGAAACATGAAAAAAATCACCGCGTCATTGATCAAGTTCATGAATGTAGGTCGTATGCATCAGGGATGTTGCGGATGCAGATTTTTTGACATCCGCGGATGCGGATGCGGATGCGGATTTTTAAAGGCTCACATCCGCGGATGCGGATGCGGATGCGGATGTCAAGATTAGGTACTTAGAAAACGTCAAATATTACATTTTTAGTATTTTTTTTATTAAAAAAACCAAACGTTTAGTATTTGAGCAAGAATATAGGTGCGTTATATTTAATAAACAGTAACTTCGCCGACTTTTCTGGATCTAGACGATTTCGTTATAGGTAATGACGAAATTACCTAGCACTTACGCCGCCGCTAAGACGTTCCTGTACCGACTTGTTCAACATCCGCATCCGCATAAGCTCCGCATCGATTTTATGCGGATGCGGATGCGGATGCGGATGCGGATGTTGAAAATAATGCGGATGTTCCGCGGTTGCGGATGCGGATGCGGATGTTCGCAACATCCCTGGTATGCATGGAATAGACATACTGCCGTATTCGAACTTCAAGATATTCACAAGAGACGACACGTACTAGATCCATTCTAGATACGTTATAGTTTAGATTTCAACTAGTTCTCTTTTGCAGCTCAATTCGGGTAACGAATGTCACTTTTACGTTAGATAGAGTTAGATGTGAATTGGATCTCTACGTCATATCTTGTGGAAATCGTTCAAGAGTATCTCCAGAATCGCGGAAAAGTCAAATTTGATAGATTAGATCCTAAAAATATCGTTATCGTATCTTGGTGGTCTAAAAGATATCTTATAGATATCTGTTTCAAAATCTGAATCGGCCCCTATGAATTGAACATCGGAAATGTTGCTCCTTAGCCACCGGTTTCGGAAATTGCTACGGTTATCTAAGTAGGCAGTAATATACTTACAAGTCGTTCCAGTGTGATTGAAAGTATACATTAAGTATACTTATAAACATGTATTAAATCATCGATAAAATTGAAAACATTCTAAAACTCAAAGATTTTTTTGGAATATATGTACCTACCTAATATACAAACACTAACATATACTACTACTACCATCAAAGTAGTTCTACAAAAACAACACTCGTCACAAATCTTCCCTGTAATAGAGAATACAAATTATTCATCAACCAAATAGCATAGCGGCAAAAACTCCGTAGACGGAGTGTCTTCCCGGCAGACGGCTCGGGCCCTTCATTAGGGGCTCGAAGGGCCTCGGAAGGGCCTCAAAAGGGCCTCGGGACGCAGTAACTCACGGAGGAGTGGCGCTGACACGCCCTCACTCTGTCGTGGGGAAAGTCAAATGTTGGCTAGTAGCATTCTACGAATGTTCATTTCTGAATTTTGGTCACAAACATCGTTAATGTTTATTATGATTTGGTTATGCGCCATGCTGGGCGGTGATGACCTGTGTTAATCATTACGTAGTATTATTTATGAATAAACACCATAAGTATTTAATAATCACTTAATAAAACTGAAACAGTAAGTACTTGTAATACAATAATGTCAATGGAAAACTTAAAGCTTTTGAAACTGAATAATTATCTAAAGCCAGATTCAACCTTCGTTTATGTTGCTCGTTTTTTGACCTTGTAATGTTTTCACACCCGATTCCTTTTGATTAATGTGTATATGGCGTCGGTCGAAAAAAAAAACTCGGCGCTACCGTCACACGTCAGCAAAAACGAGAGGCCACTCAGCGGCTGTTATGTACAGCTTGATCAGGTCATTTACAGGCATCCCTTTATAAGCTAGCCAACCGTTTTAGGCGTATTCATATTGGAAAATTATTAACCATTATGATTTAAAGCTCGCAGAGCGTCTCTCTAACACCAAAGTATCACGAAGAGATGCACCAACAATATTGAATTTTTTTTTAAATCTAAATGTGCCTGATGCCTCCATGTTAAAATTTTAAATACGGACTACGGGTGAACGTTGACCTATTTTGTATTTAAACCGTATCATATTTGCTACGCGATTTCCGAAGCTATTACTGTTTGTAAAAGGATTGTTTCATTTTATTGTGGATAAGTTTAGTGTACTGTTGGAGTGTTGGCATCATGAAACAGATTCACTAGCTGGTTGCCAATATTTTATCTTTAACATTTTTTATTTACTTTATAAGGCTTACGTTTAAAGCCATTATTCTTTACATTTTTCTCATATAACAATGTCACTAGTTCAATATTCAAATTAGATAAGCGAAATTGCCATAGGTATAGAAAATCAAATCAGACAGTACCTAATAAATGGTCGTAACGACGAATTATATATTATATTATAATCAACAGCTCTTAAGTTATATTGTGAGCGAAACTAGTCTGCTGTGATATTTATATATTAGTAGTAGCCATAAACAAGCCCCACATATACATATTCCGACTGTGCCACCAACGATTACCATATCCCTCAAATATATCAAAACGTTCCGAATATTTTATGCTCGTCGGTATCTAACAGGCGTTTTGTGGTAATGTCTTCGTTTGATGTATAGCAGTCAGGAGCACTCGTGGTCTAAATATCTTGCCATTATGGAGACTTGGCTACATTAAGAAGTAACGTGGCGGAGGGGCACTTAGCGTTTTTTCGGTAATCGCGAGTCAGATTGCTCGTCGCGAGATGTATTGCCGCATCGAGAAGGGAATTTGTTAAAATTATAGGCAAGCATTTATTTCGCAAGTGGGAATATCGGAGTGGGCGGCGACGAGTGCTCTTACCGAGCCGACGAATTACAGGGCAAATGGCGCCTCGTTTGTGTCTAATTTGTACATTTGCTTGTGCAATCTTTTTTGGTTGAGATTTTTCCCCAAAATTGGCGGGGCTATTTTGTGATGTGCCAAATAAATGGTTGGGCTACGCTGTTAATTATAACGCCGACGCGCTGGTTTCATCAAAAATACCCTTTTCATTTAGGCTCATGTCATTCATCAGCATAAATAAAACCGTATGCTCCCCGAGCACGATTTGAAGATATTGGTATGAGCAATAAAACGTAGCAAAAAGGTGAACCCGACGAAGGTAAGAAGTGCAAAGAAATTCCGTATGAATTACAAATGAATTTCTCCGACTCTTTCAAAATACTCGGACTGAAAAATCTCACGACGGGCAGCTTTTTTAAATAATGTAAGAAAGCGGAGGTGCGCGAATTGCAGGCCCAGGGCTGAACAAAACGCAGAACCGGTTGAATTTGCAATTTTGAGGCGTTTCGCTCTCACAATTTGCTTACTTATACCGCGTTCCCTGTAATTCGCTCCGCAGTGCTAAAGTTAAATAATCGCCGGCGTCGCCTCGCTGCAGTCGCGTTACAGGACCTTCTTATTTTCTGGCATCATTTCAAATTAAAAACGTTGAGAGTAAGCCTAGGTATCCTGGCGCAGAACGCTCGCTGGCACGGCCCGCCTCGTATACGTAACCGACAGTTTAATCCTTTGTTTGCGAACTTGTCTCAAGTGGCCGGTTAAAAATTTTACTTCATTTTCTCAGAATAGGCTTAAAGCTAGCGCCAATCAATTTTATTCTTAAATGAAGTTATCAGTACGATTGCAATAAGACTCCGTTTATTGTCATTCATCGGCGTGTGGCAATAAAATCTAATTAAACACGTAATAATATTTCGAGCAATATGTAAACTAAAAAGCTATATAGTCTCTGTGGGAAAGGCACGGCTGCCTTTCGTTTTCTCTTAAATAACGAACGAGTTCGCTGACCTAACTTAGCAGCCTGCACAAAATTTAATTTTAATGCGGGTCCGGCCACTATGACGCCGCCTAACAAAACAGAGCCTGCCTGCCGCAGATTAGAACTCGCTTACACAGTGTTTGTTCACGGCCCACGTTTTTGATGTTCTGAAGCCATTATACGTGTGTTAGGTTAATCGATTGCTCAACATGCTTGTATACATGGCCACTTCAAGCCACCCTTTAATACGAAAACATTATTATTACTAAAAGAACCGCTAAAAGGATCCGAGAGGCGCTATTACTAACAAAAACATAATGGAACATCAAAATTCTTTGGCATTTACAATTGGGACAAAATTTGCTGCAATTTCAGGAATAGTCGGCAGTTATTATTCGGCGTGTAAGCGGGAATTTGTCTCTCTAGGACATAGTCGGTTTTGTCGGGAGTTTCTCGTAAATTCGCATGGTTCGCTGGCTCCTTTCAAAAGTCGGGATTGGTTTTACGCTTTCGGCGGCATTGTTCGTGGCGTTTTGACTTTGAATTTTAACTGTCCTGCTTCGGAATATTTGCGGCGATGAATAATGTTTTCACTACGTGTTTAGTGCATTTTAATTTGCATAATTACTTTTATTTGCTGCGTTTGCTGACCACAAGGATAAAAACGAGTGTTCCGTTAAACAAAATACATCAGATTTGGGTAACTAAAACATATTACAGAAATATTTCTAAAGCCTTTTCCACATTTATAAATTCATTGACATGAATTTCAGTACTTACCTACACTTATACTCTTTCTTATGTCGGGACGCAGACATGGCGTGCTCTTGAGGGACGAAGTAAGCCGCGGTACAGATGCATTTGACGTCTCTAATCTCTCAAATCCGTTTCAAGATTCTCTTGGCCGCTACTCGAATGCTCTGAACACTGGAATGTCAGAGGAAATAAGTGCTTATATACAGAATAAGAGCTATACAATTAAGTTACACCAAATCTTTTGCGTTTAGCTAAATTGACAAAAACTCAATGACACTACGCACCACAAAGGCTTTGAAAGCAAAATAACTTTCCGCTATTCGTCGCGAATTTGCTTCTATTGTGGCTTGATATTCGGTAAATGAAGAGCCCTGTATTCATGGCATTTAAAATATACGTTCAATAGTTTTCTATTACAGACAAAACTGAATGCCGTGTCATTGAGATTCGCCACGAGTTTTGTTGCAGGCTTGGGTGTGAATTTTCCTTCTTCAGTTAAAAAAGTTTGCCAAACGTCGTCGGCCGGGTGCGTGGGTGGAATGCCAGCAGGAACAACAATACATGAGTTCAGTAAAACAAATATTGGTAATAACTTTGTTACGGAAACAAAATTAAATAATAATACAGGACGTATTTTTATAACATTTCGTTTGTGGCTATTATTCCGTTTCGTTTTTTTTATTATGTATATCTCAAAATAAATGGGTAAAATATTATCCTTTTTAGATGTGCTATCAATTGATGTTTTTTTAAGCCGGTGCCAAGCCAAATCTTAAAAGCATCAACAACCTATCGAATCGTATCCGTCTCTCAATGAGATGGAACCAAATTTTTTAGGGTATTATTGACCGGTAGGTATTGTAACTATTCCATTTGGGTTTAATGAGAAACTCATCATCGGAACCTTGACTAAACTTTCCTTAAAATTATACTTGCGTGACAAAATTAATAAAGATGACAAACCGCCAAACGTGAAATACGCGTCATTGAAGAGTTCCGTTCAGGTCTTCATCAGCAGTTCCACTTCATCAAATGTCACTTTTTTGAATGCAGATGCTTGGTTTGTTGGTGAAGATACAAAAATCGACATGTCTATACGATTAGAGAAGTTTCCTTAATTCCTCAGGGATCCCTTCATCAGAACTATTTTTTGACAAAAATGGGACCACCCTTTTACACACCTTTACTTACACTTACACCCTTTTAAACACTATTAAACAAAAAAAAATCTATTTCGGCTTAGAAATGACATAACTTCTTTTGCAAGTAACAAAACAAGAAAAAACCGGAGAACATTCACATCAAAATAACTTATTTGGTCTCTTACCATTACTTTTTTTATGGTTCGGCTTAAAATAGTTATTTTCGATACAAGTGCGAAATAGAGGAAATTCGAAACGAGTGGCGATAAATTAGTGGTCGTGTTTTAAATCGACACGAGTTGCGAATTACCTATTCGCACGTGTATCGAACAACGTTTTACAGTACCTACATATGGCACTTTAAAGTTTCGACATACGCACGATAAGTGTGCTCTTTTTTCGCACTAGTGCGGAAAAGTAGCCCCATATGTACTGTAAAATAGTTTACTACAGTGCGAGCAGGAGATATGAGCTGAACGTGATGCTTATATTACAGAGCAAGAGAAAGGCAGTTGCTTACCAATCTTACAAAAATGTTTTTGGTGTTACCCACAGTTAATATTTTAAAATATTCTCTTAAGCGGCATAAAGCAGAGACTCGCGCTCTTCAAGCCGGTAATTCTGCTTCGTTGACGCAATTAATTTTATATTAACGTCGAGAGCCATCTGTTACAGCCCTGATTCTCTGTCTTGCGTCTGATGAAACGATATTTTTCAAATTGAACAGTATAATTTAGATAATTTATTGTTGTGTCGCTTAGAATAAGAAATCATTAAATTTAAATAAGATATTTTTGGCAGTTCATTATTCCTCAATTAGTGAATTTAATTATCTTAGGTGCAGTAAAAAAACCTTAAACTTTAAACCTTGTTCGTTAATGAAGCTCTGTTATATCTAGAGTTTGCACGACGGATCCGAAATGTATGGGAATATCCGCGGATTCGGATCCAGATCCGGATAATTTCATACATTTCGGATCCGGATTGCAAACCCTAGTTATATCGTTAATTTAGTGTTTTATTGGCAATGCTAATTATAAATTAAACTTGATGCGTTTCGCATAATTTAATACATGTATTTCACTCCGTTGGGAAATCTGTACCATGCTGTCAAGGTAAAACTGAATAATAAATCACTTTAGGTAAAATGTATTTTATCGTGTTCGATTGTGGTTTGAACACTTTGAACGTATGCACATTTCATTTCATTTAAAATTACTGCTGAGTAGCCCTACTAGTATTACCATTGTGTGATTGATTTCTTTTTCAGACGTCTGAAGGTTCTTGAGTGCATAATATACGGTGTTATTCCTTCCTACTAAGCGTAAAGGAAATTCAAAAATCGACACACGTAGTTAACTTCCATTAAATCCTTAGTTTGCTTTTACCAAACGAACGGAGCTGAGGCCTAACGTGATTCGTCCGCGGGTTACCAAAATTCAAAATGGCGGTAATCTGAGCCGTACCTCAGCCTCATATATCACAAACTTGCGACATTTCTAGCTAATGTTTCACTGCGATGCTGCGAAATAGTGTAATTAGCCCCCAAACTGAATTTTAAGGTCATGTTATTTACTGGCGATTTAAGGGTTTCACTGGGTCAAGTTATTTCGGTGATTCGGGTATAATTGGGGCTAATTAGGGTTCCGTAGCCAAATGGCAAAAAACGGAACCCTTATAGATTCGTCATGTCTGTCTGTCTGTCTGTCCGTCTGTCCGTCTGTCTGTCCGTCCGTATGTCACAGCCACTTTTCTCCGAAACTATAAGAACTATACTCTTCAAACTTGGTAAGTAGATGTATTCTGTGAACCGCATTAAGATTTTCACACAAAAATAGAAAAAAAACAATAAATTTTTGGGGTTCCCCATACTTCGAACTGAAACTCAAAAAAATTTTTTTCATCAAACCCATACGTGTGGGGTATCTATGGATAGGTCTTCAAAAATGATATTGAGGTTTCTAATATCATTTTTTTCTAAACTGAATAGTTTGCGCGAGAGACACTTCCAAAGTGGTAAAATGTGTGTCCCCCCCCCTGTAACTTCTAAAATAAGAGAATGATAAAACTAAAAAAAATATATGATGTACATTACCATGTAAACTTCCACCGAAAATTGGTTTGAACGAGATCTAGTAAGTAGTTTTTTTTTATGCGTCATAAATCGCCTAAATACGGAACCCTTCATGGGCGAGTCCGACTCGCACTTGGCCGCTTTTTTATAGGTTGTTTTAGTGGAGTTTTAGTGTTGTTTAAATACCTTAATATCAGTTGCTTTCGAACGATCCATAACTATTTAGTAAAATATTAATATAACGAGCTTCGTTTCCTCAAAGTTTAACTGGAAGAGATCCCATACAGGGATAAGTTCGCCTTTGTTGTATTTAATTTACTCTGTAACTATGTTTCTCGTGTTTTTATTTCCATAGTATATACATAAGTATATACATACATACATACATACGAGTTGCTAAAATTTTGCTTGAACTGTGTTTGAGCACTGTATCGATATTTTTGGTAGTTACCGTATTTATAACCAAGCTTGCTGTTGCTTCTAGACACAACAATCTCAAAATAAATATGTTTACGGGACAAAAGCAAACACATACTCTTCGTAATGTTAGTTAAAACTAAAAAAATAACCAAAAGGCTTGTTCAAAAGTTCTACAGGAAAATAAACCAAAACTAAGTATAAAATAATAACATAACCTACTTTTAATTCAAAGTAAATGCCGACATACACAAGCTCGCGACTGTAACCACTTAAGCAAATTTTACGCTTACTTACGCCCGCCAAGGACGTATTCACATTTAAAAAATACGATACCATTATGATATCAAGTTGTATCAGTGCCTTACAGAGCTATATCCATACGATTAAATAACTTAGCCATATATACGAACAGAAAAGCAAATCTTGTCTTTTGAGGTTCCTAATGTTAGGAATACTGCACTGGATCCTCATTCTGGTTGCGTTTTATGAGGTCCAACACAGACCCCTATTTATAAATAAACTTTTAGCATGCTTAAAAATTGTAAGCATTACTTGATTCAACCAACGGTACGGTAAAAGAAAAGGAGAATCTAAATGTTTGTGACGTCTAGAGATTGTACCTATAACATACATACATATGTAGGTAGTAGTACATTAAGTATCACATATTCACATATTTTATCTGAATATGCTTCCAAGGCGTGTGCAAACTGAACTTGTTCGTATAAGACGCAGAATCAGCCGTGCATCTTCAAATATGAGTAATTAGCCTCGCTGTGCTCATAATTAAATAAGTAGGAGCGGTTGAATGTATACTTTTAATGATCTCGTGTTTCATTTGCCTCAAAAATTAGACGATGCGAGAACTCGCATGCGAGTTTCATTACATTGCGGGTTTTGATCGGTCGGTTGAATTGGACGTAACCAACAGTCCGCAATGTAACTAAAATCGCATGCGAGTTCGCGCGCCGTCTAAATCAGTCCTAAGTAATGAGTCGGCAAACCGCAGCTCTTATTTAGGGAGTAAAATTGTGGTACTTACAGTCCCCTAAAAAAATCATCTCATCAATCAAACCAACTATTAGAGTTCTTCGTGTTTCTCTAACTGCTATTTTCTACTGAAGCTGACCCTTCTCAAAGTTTAGTAGACCCTGAATAGGGTAACAATTAAGTTTAAAATTAAATAAAAAGTTACATTTTTATCATACAGTTTTATCAGACTCCACCGAAGAACCAAACACCCTCACCCCTAAGAGTAAGATATAATAAGTACCCACTTCAGACATACTTAAAATATCTATCTATTTAAGTAAAATGGTAACCCGTTTTAATTACCATTAGGCCGGATTTACACTTGTAAGTTTTACTTACGTAAGTAGGGACACAGCTATACCACAGAATGAGAGATGAATATCGTTATCTCATTCTAACAAATAGCTTTGTCCCTACTTACGTAAGTAAAACTTACAGGTGTAAAGGCGGCCTTACGTTGTATAAATTAACCATAATGAAAGCCAAAATCTATGTTGTGTGCTGACATGGGATCAATTGTATGATTTTGAACAACCCAAAATCTTTTTTGGGTTGTTTTGTTTCGTACGTACGTAGGAATCTTCTTAATTTTTCAGGTATATTACCCTTCTAGCTCTTTGGGCTAGCTAGTATTCCCAGATTTTCTTCCTGGCGGGTTTCTTTCCTCGAACTCTGCATCGCTACTTTCGCTCAGATGCTCACAAACTCAGTGCTCTCAATTCCAAATCCAATGGACGAAACGTGTAAGAAACAATGAACGTATAGTTAGCAGTCCTTTGTACCGCCGTCTGCATGCCTAACGAGTCTCGAAGGCGAATTAGATTTAATTTTTGATTCTGTTTGCTGGCCCACGACTGCTCCGCCCTTAATTATTCAGCTCCGAGCCGGAATGCACCGTAACTTATTGCTTAATAATATAATTATGAGGTTTCAAGGAAGGAGGTACCTATCAGTTTTGCCACTGACTTTGTAGCCCGCAAATAACGTGGTTTCCATTAATATCTATGATTTGGGCACTTGTGTCTATACTTACTTATTTAATATTTAGATCCTCTTAGAAAAGGAGCGCCGTTGTATTAAAGTCGTATGTTGCCAAAATATACGATATCTAAAGGAGCAGCTGGATACTATATGGGGTATTATCTATGAAAAGGGACCTTGTTGTCGATGGCGCTTACGCAGCACATCGTCGCGCGGCATTGTATTTATATTGGAGCATTGTTAATAATGGCGTAAGCGCCATCGACAATAAGGTCCCTTTTCATAGATAACGTCACATATAAAGTTATCATCATAATGGAAATAAAACTCAATTAGTTCTGCTTGTTATGCTATTCGCAGCCTTAGGGATGAGTTGACTGTTGAACAACTTAGGATGGTGTACTTTGCTCTTGTAGAATCCAAACTCCGCTACAGTATAAAACTTTGGGGCAACAGCTACAGATACAACATAAATCGCGCTTTCGTGGCCCAAAAAGATGCAATACGTGCTATCACTAGGCTTCCTCCATGGGGAAGTTGTAGAGAACACTTCAAGAGTCTAAAAATACTTACTGTACCTAGCCTCTACATACTAGTTGTTTTAACGGATGTTATCAAGCATCGCAATCGTTATGAAACGGAATCCGAAATGGTGTTGCGGGAAGCCTCTAGGACTAAGAATTTGACTCCAAAATTAGCTCCGAGACTGGAGGTTGTAGAACACAGCGCCAGAGTTCAAGCGGTCAGATTGTTTAACAAGATGCCTACAGACTTTAAAGTTTGCGCCGCAACTTTTAGAGATAAGTTAAAAGTATATTTGTTAGAAAAATGCTGTTATGACATTAGTGATTTTTAATGTAACACTTATTATTTATTGTTGCTGACATAAACTTAAGTATATAATTGATTATTATTTATTTATTTTCTTACTTTATGATGAATTTGCTGTGGTGGTTTGTTGAAACGCTTAATGTCATAATAGAATTTATTTATTGAATAATCATGTATGTTTTGCATGCTTTTTTGTTTTGTCCACTAGGCTAATCATAACTGTATATATATTGAATATTCAAACACGATGTAAATTGTTCTTGAATAAATAAACTGAACTGAAACTGAAAATAAAATAAAGCATAAATAATTATTTCTTTCACTGATTTTTGACAGTGTATCTCCTACGCAATATTGACAGATATCTCAATCACTCTCCAGTAATGAGTCAAAGATATACGTAATATTATTACGTAAAGATTTGAAGAATTCACCCATCGCCATACAATTACCGCTTACAGCACGGTACGGTACAACTTGAGTCTTCCTTGAAGAGTAGCGTTTTGGCATGCAACCCTAAAACCAATAAACCTGTTTGTAGTGTTTGTATAGGTAATTAGACCGGCATAACCAACACCGATGCACATTTTCAGAACCAACTTTTTAATTCTGAAAATTCCCTTCCTACGTTCAGTTTCAATGGAACTCTGTTAATCAAGTATTAAGCTTAGCTTTTCATTAAATCGGTCTCCCCATTAGGTGGGCACGAAAGGAACGGTGCCTCGGCCGCAGTGGAAATAACAAGAACAGTATAATTTTCTACTATTTACCGTTTTCCATCGGATCATTCAGCTGAGAAGGAAAACATGGGAACAAGATTTAATACATATGTACATTTTAATGGATTGGCTAGTAACCCAAACGGCTTGGCGAATTTTAACTTAGGCACATCTGAAGTGTCGTTAGATTATTCTCAATAGATTTTTACGTGTTAAATAACACGTTTACAATTTACATACTTTTTTGTATTTTTCCTTGGCATTATAGCATGTTTTAATGTTGGACGAGTCATTTTTGAAGGTACCATGATTGGGTTGGGATTCTAACAGAATTTTGTTTAAGATGTATAAGTATAATATCGATTTCATAAATGCTATATTCGTAGTTAGGGTACTGTTCTATTACGGTTTCCGTGGATTCACTGAACTGTTTTCATTAGACGAGCACGCGATGTCTGGATGTACAATTTCCTTTAATTTGCCGTATCCATCATTGATTCGGGCTGTCCAATCGGCTGATTATACGGGGAATTACCATCTTTGGGTCACGTATTCCTATATTAAAAATGAAGTTATTACTCGTAAATTGTCTTGAATGAAATAATGACTAACTACAGCGTGTAGACAAGACTACATTTTATTGTTGCGTTAGCGGGCTTTGAAGTTAAGAGCCAACAGGAGCTGAGATTTAAATATTTTAGGTAAATATACCCGTCTCGCTAACGGAAGCGGCTCCTGAAACTAGTGCGATAAGGACAAGGCGAAAAATCCTGCGTAAAAATCTCAAAAATCGAGGTTTTGTACTCGATTGTTTCCTCCTCCAAAACTTAACCAATCATAACCAAATTTGGAAATCTAAATGATTATAAAATTATCTGTGTCGGACCGTTTTGCTTTTTTGGCTAATTGATATCAGTTTTGAATAGCACGCCTCTCATTGCGGCATAGTCAATTAGGCCATTTTGGTCATTTTTGAAGGGCTCTAGCGCCTTAAAAAACAAAAATATCAAAAAAAGCAAAACGGTCCGACACAGATATTGACAATATTAATCTGTGTTGAAAAAATCATTGCTCTAGCTTCAAAACCCACGGAGGAAACAGTCGAGTACGTTTGTATGGAGAAATGACCACTCCTGTTGGCTCTTAAAATACTAAAGGCAGGGTTTCATTAAAATTAAAGCCTATAAGTACTTACTTATAAGAAGTTTATAACTTTTGTTATTGATGAAACAAAACATTAATAACTAATGTACTTGGAAAACTAATTGAGGCATTATCTATGAAGAGGTACCTTATTGTCGATGGCGCTTACGCCGCACAGCGTCGTGCGGCATTGTATTTATATCGGAGCATCGTTAATAATGGCGTAAACGCCATCGACAATAAGGTCCCTTTTCATAGATAACGTCACAATTTTCACATGGATATTTCTCACCAGGCTTCACCCGGACCTTTCGCTTGATAAGTCCCACACATCAAAAACCCAAAGCGCACGGCAGCCATTACGAACCGGAAGGTGAGCGTTATAATTTTGCGCATATCCGGCATCCAAGCGATTAATACCCAAGGAAAGACGGTTAAGATGAATAATAATGTAGCAACAATAGCCGGAGGGCCCCATTTTGCCCAACTATTAAACTGGGTCGTAATACAAGAACCAGAATCTATGTTATTACAACGGAGATAGGGCGGAATTATTTGACGATAATTTTGCGATTGTTGGAGATAAATGTTCTATATTATCTCGGTTTGTAAGCGCGGCGTGCAAATGTCGTAAATCTTTAAATTTTAGTAATTATAAGAAGCAGGAAATATTCTAGGCGGGACAATCCTGTCCCAGTTGATTCCCGCACGTTTCCTCTCATCTCTGCCATTCCAGTGGAAAGGCAACCCTAGACGTGCCTAGACGAACTGCCTGGTGGCTTTGGCATTAACTTGAATTGCCTTATCGTTATTTTTGTGACAAATTAGGTAAACTTTGGTTTCAGATTAAAACATAACTTCATATTTATTTACCATGACCCTGTAAAACTTATCAATCAATCAATCAATCATTAGTAGGTATTTTCATGTTTTGTTCCTTGCTTACTGGGAATTGACTAGAATAATATTTTTTTCTAAATTAAATGAAAAACCGGCCAAGTGCGAGTCGGACTCGCGCACGGAGGGTTCCGCACCATCAACAAAAAATAGAGCAAAACAAGCAAAAAAACGGTCACCCATCCAAGTACTGACCCCGCCCGACGTTGCTTAACTTCGGTCAAAAATCACGCTTGTTGTATGGGAGCCCCACTTAAATCTTTATTTTATTCTGTTTTTAGTATTTGTTGTTATAGCGGCAACAGAAATACATCATCTGTGAAAATTTCAACTGTCTAGCTATCACGGTTCGTGAATAGGGTCCTGTTTTTACACTTTGGGTACGGAATCCTAAAAATTAGAGCAAGATTCAAACTTGCGACCGTTTGGAACACCGGTCCAATCGTTCTTAACAGTCTTAACCAACTGAGCTACCAAAGCTTACATTGATTTCAATTCCATTGCTTTTAGCCGAGGTAACTAATATCGAACCAATCACACGAGAGCTGCAGTAGGGGTCTGCGCCGTCAATAGGAATTGCAATTTAGGCCTCAATCTACGCATAGTTTGCCTGGAATTTCATTCATTACGCTCTGTCTTCCATCGGCAAGAACGCCCCACTTTCATCCCGTGGCCATTTTGTGTACTGTTGTATGTAGTAATTTATATTGGTCAGGTGTTATGAAATTACTGAGGTGTGTCGGCTTAGGTAAGGAATTTCTGATATTATTTTATACTAAATAATATAATTTAGGTGATTTTTGGTGTTTAAGAGGCCGGAATCGATTTTAATCGCAAAAATGTAAAATTGATAGATTTAGTCGATGAAATTTTCCACCTTTTGTTACGTAATAGAAATAACAAGTACTGGTATTTATAGTAGCACGTCTTAATATCTTGCATTTGTACAGATCATTTTTTTGAAAACTGACTCACTAAATTAGTAATAATTTTTTTTCTGAGGGACGTTTAGGTAAACGCGCGTAAAGCACTGATTTAGTCGATCTTATTTGTAAATTTCGTAAAGTTTGGACTGCTAAAAGTGGTAATTTTGTATTACACATATCCTGTACTCCAACTTTCATAGACTACATTTTTGTTATATGATATTGAATAAGAGTAAATAAAAGTTAGGCGAAATCAATTTTCACCAGAAATTACTTCAAAACAAGTGAACATTTTTCGTAAAAATCGACTTAATATCAACGTGTAGTACCCAAACTCGTCAAGAGATGGCGCCACCTCCGAGATAGAACGCGCTAACGATGTGTCGACGTAGAATCATGACCTCCGAGATGCAAATTACCGATCGATGTCAAACGCTAGGAGCGGAATAGTGCTTGGTTGGCTGCATTCAAGTTATTGAACACCTTCCAACATTAATCCTGCGAACTATTGTAATAACAGTGCGGTGTCTCTGTCGAAACGCCTACTGAGGTTACATTAGCTTCGATACGTATCAGTTTAATTGTAATAACGTTACTATTGCAATAAATAAGCCGACTGAGATAACTACGTTGTTTTCGTCTGCGGAGAGTAACCCTTACTACAGTGGCGTCCAACTCGGGCTCGAACGAACCCAGATACGTGGTTACACGACTCGGAAGGAAAACAACTTATCCAGTGAAAGCTCTCCGAGGGAAAATTGAAGACAAGATGTCTGTCAACCTAACTCAGGAGCAATTCCAGCAATTATTGGCCAGCATAGGAAGTAATCGGAAAGGCAGTATGACGTCATGCAAAGCTACTTATAACGGTAAAAAGGACAGAGAGACAGTTGAAGCTTTTCTTACGGCGGTGCAAGTTTTCAAGAAGCTTGAAAATATAACCGACAGCGACGCACTAGCTGGTCTACCTTTAATCCTGCGAGACGAGGCTGCAGTATGGTGGCAAGGTACCAAGAACATCATCACTACATGGGCTAAATTTGAAGAAGCACTAAGAAACACGTTCGCTCCAAAGAAACCCGTATATGAAATTTATTTGGAAGCTTGCGGGACCAAGCAAGGCCCAGGAGTCTCTACCGATGATTTCGTCACAAAAAAGAGAATGCTGTTCTCCGAACTTCCCAGCGATGAAGCCCTTAATCAGAAGCAGCAGCTTAACATAACTTATGGGCTGTTAAATCTTAAAATTAGGGAGAAAGTCCCTATAGAGAAAGTTAAAGACTTTGATGACCTTCTCAAGCAGGCACGCAGCGCTGAAGCTTTACTGAAAGAGAAAGCACTGGGGGAAGGGAAGAAAGAAACCAGCGATAAAACTGCTGAAGCCTCCAAATCAGACACTTCGGTCTCGACACGTGCGAAGAAAGCATCTCGATGTAATTTCTGCAAGAAGCTAGGCCACGTCATAGAAGAGTGTAGAAAACGCAAAAAGACAATGGAAGCGGGTAATGGACAAGCGGATACTGTTCTGCCAACATCAAGCGATGTGAAGTTTTCCTGTTATGGGTGCGGTGCACCAGGGGTCTATCGCAGTAACTGCAAGATATGCTCTAACAAGCCCAGTGATTCGCTTGAGAAGAAGGGCACTTTAGGATTTTGTGCTATAAATATACAGTTAGAGATGCGGTCTCGTCCAATGGTGTTTCTGGAGGTCAATGGCGTTAAAGGTAAAGCCTACGTGGATACTGGAGCTAAGATTAGCGTTGCATCATTGGAACTATATGGGTTACTAAAAGCGCGTGGACAGATTTTCTATGAAGAAATGGCTACAGTGACCTTGGCGGATGGGCTTCCAAGACTGCAAAGAGTACTAGTTTTCGAGGCTGAAGTTGACCTTGGTGGTCGTCGTTTACACGCCCCTTTCATCGTCCTACAACAGTCCCATGACAACCGTACGTTGTTAGGAATCGACCTTATGCAAAAGGCTGGCATGATTTTGAATATCGCACAGTTCACGTGGAGCTACATAGACCAACCGCACCAGGAGTTTGAACTATACCAAGAGAGATTTATCATGTTCACGCAACCAGACGCGACTGCTCCTAAAGCTACAGTTGCTCCTAAAATCGCATTTTCTTCCAAAATCACAGATGCTCCTAAAATCGCAGTTGCTCCTGTTGATATGGAACGAGGGAAGAGACAGTTAAGGCAAGCAATTGCTGCTGACGAAGCAGTGTCTACAAAGGCTGGAGAAGCCGCATTGCCTTCGAAAATTAACTGCTCTGAAGATAAACTTCTTTTCGATGGATATTCACCAAGAATGGAATACATGATGCGAGATGCCATAAAGAATATTGAGGAAGCTGAATACAACTTATCTCCGCACACGGCCACGCTCTTTGATGATGTGGGTCTATGCGCCATAGATGTATCTAATATGGATGAAATACAAGCAGCACAACTCGACGGTTTGCTTCAAGAGTTTAAAGATATATTCGAATCAAATGGCAATCCAGTGAATGATGTGGAACACATAATCGATACGCAGAATCATTTGCCCATATCTGTCCCTCCTTATAGGCTGTCCGAACAAAGGAAACAAATTTTGAAAGCTGAAATCGAGAAGATGTTAGCGGATAAAGTGATCGTGCCCTGTACATCTCCGTGGGCCGCGCCAGTTGTAATGGTTCCGAAGCCAAATGGGAAAGTACGAGTCTGCGTAGATTACCGAAGGTTAAATTCCATTACGGTGCCGGACACATACCCAATCCCTCGCATCGACGACTTACTGCATGAAGCAAAGTCCACGGCTTACATGTCAGCCTTAGATTTAAAGGCTGGGTATTGGCAAATACGTGTACGAGATTGTGACCAAGCAAAGACTGCTTTTATAACGCCTTTCGGAATTTACAAGTTCCTAAGGATGCCCTTCGGACTTCGGAATGCTCCGTCGACCTTTCAGAGGTTAATAGACAGATTCCGTGTTAGTCTAGGCCATATCAAGCTACTTGCCTACTTAGACGACTTGATCATCTTCTCCACGACATTTGAACAACATCTGTCTGATCTAAGAGATGTTTTCTCCAAGATGAGGGAGTATAACTTCGTTGTCAACAAAGACAAGTGTCGCTTTGTTTGTACCAGCGTAAAATACTTGGGTCACCTGATTACTCCGGACGGTCTGCAAGTTGATCCTGAGAAAGTGTCGGCTATTGTAAATCGACCTCCCCCGACCAACGTGAAACATCTGATGTCTTTCCTGCAGACCTGTTCCTGGTACCGGCGGTTCATAAGGAACTTTTCTGACATCGCCGAGCCACTCACGAAACTCACGAAAAAGAGCGCTGTATGGACGTGGGGTCCTGAACAAGAGAAAGCGTACAAAGAGTTGAAAACCTATCTCACTTCAACCCCAGTACTTGGGCAAGCAGACTTTACCAAAGGTTATACTATCAAGACAGATGCGAGTAATTACGCACTGGGAGCGGTATTGGTACAAGGTGAAAAGGAAGAAGAACACCCTATTGAATACGCGAGTAGACTTCTAACATCGGCAGAACGTAACTACTCGACAACAGAGAAAGAAGCGCTCGCTGTCGTGTGGGCCATCAAGAAGTTCGCGGGTTATATTGAGGGAGCCCCTGTTACAATTGTCACCGACCATCAGGCCTTACAGTGGCTGATGAAGCTGAAATCACCGACCGGTAGACTCGCTCGATGGGCTCTACAGCTTCAGGCTCAAGATATCCACGTTAAATACGTCCCAGGACGAGTCAATGTTGTAGCAGATACCTTATCAAGACCACCATGCACGGAGGACACCCAAACTGAATGCGGCGTGTGTATGGTCACGGTTGACCTGCGACCACGCAGCCCTGCTGAAATAAGGTCTGAACAACTTAAGGATGAGAGACTGGCTAAAATAGTACAAGCATTGGAGGACACCCAAGGCAATGAAAACGCCATATATTGGAGTAGCAAGGGCTACTTGATGAACGACGGCCTTCTGTATCGTCATAAATCAGACTCGAATTCGGATGAGGCACAACTAGTTGTACCGGAACACGAATGGGCTAATGTGTTGGCCACCTATCATGATGACCCTAAAGCAGGTCACTATGGTGCTGATAAGACGTTCCAGGCCATATCACGTAGATATCATTGGATTGGCATGCGGAAGTACATTGAGAGCTACGTTAAACTCTGCATCAAGTGCCAGCGTTACAAGCCTTCTAACTATAAACCGGCTGGACTCCTACAGACCCATGCACTAAGTCAGCGGTTCGAAGTGATTTCGTTTGACCTCTTTGGGCCATTGCCTCCTTCATCTGACGACAAAACTTGGATCTTCATCATCGAAGACATAAACTCACGTTGGGTAGAACTCTTCGCATTGGAAGATGCTACAGCGGAAAGATGTGCGATGATCCTAATAAACGAAGTCTTCCTTCGTTACGGGTTCCCTAGAAGGATGATCAGCGATAACGGGCCGCAGTTCGTCAGTGCCATCATGCAACAAGTTTCCTTCTGTCTGAAGATCAAGCATGCCTATACGCCCGTATATCATCCCGAGGCGAACCCCGTAGAAAGAAAGAATCGGGATTTAAAAACACAGTTAGCAATGATTATTGGACAAAACCATAGGGAGTGGCCAGACCACCTCCCCAGTATCAGGTTCGCCATGAACACCGCGGTCTGCAAGTCGACGTCCCTCACTCCAGCCTACCTGACCTTCGGGCGACAACTGAGAACGATTGATGACAATTACAATGACTTTCGGCAAATAGTACTCTCGGAAAACTTCATACCAGAGATAACACCGAAGTTGTTGCAACTAGCAGACACAATGGAGAAAACTAGAGAAGTGCAAGAGATAGAAGAGGAAAAGAGGAAAGAGGTGGCAGACCAATCCCGTCAGACTAGGCCAGATTACGTTGAAGGTAACATGGTTATGGTGTCGCTACACCCACTGAGTTCCGCCAATAAAGGCATCAGCGCCAAGTTTGCCCCGAAGAGAGACGGTCCGTACCAAATCACCAAACAACATGGACCTTCTTCATATGCAGTCGCAGATCCTTCGAACCTTGATGTGTGCCTCGGAATCTACCATGCTTCAGCGCTGACACCCTACACGGGCCCAGCCAATGAATTACCTATTCCCGCTCAACCTTTGAGGAAACGAGGACGACCACGCAAGGCTACCCAGCAAGATCGTCCCACACGGGGTCGTGGCCGACCGAAGAAACAGTGAGTTACCCTCGCTGGGGCATCTCGGAAACAAATGGGGGGGAATGTAGTACCCAAACTCGTCAAGAGATGGCGCCACCTCCGAGATAGAACGCGCTAACGATGTGTCGACGTAGAATCATGACCTCCGAGATGCAAATTACCGATCGATGTCAAACGCTAGGAGCGGAATAGTGCTTGGTTGGCTGCATTCAAGTTATTGAACACCTTCCAACATTAATCCTGCGAACTATTGTAATAACAGTGCGGTGTCTCTGTCGAAACGCCTACTGAGGTTACATTAGCTTCGATACGTATCAGTTTAATTGTAATAACGTTACTATTGCAATAAATAAGCCGACTGAGATAACTACGTTGTTTTCGTCTGCGGAGAGTAACCCTTACTACAAACGTAATTTTCATACTTAAACAATCTACAACATTTACGTAACAAAAGGAGTTTTAATAAATAAAACAGTGCAACCTATTAGATATGTAAGTAATATACTAATTATGCTGTACGATACAACTAGGTGTATTTATTTCAACAATCTTGTATTTATTTCATGCCATAGTCGGAATATTTGTACGTAAATCTATGTTTGCAGCAGCCCGTTCAGTCGAGAGGTGTAATCCGTCGGAATTTTCTGTGAGTTCAAAAGAGCATAAGATCATTTCTCATTTCAGGTCTCGATTCGACTTAATTTCAACGTAATTTTCATACTTAAACAATCTACAACATTTACGTAACAAAAGGAGTAAAATTTCAACGACTAAATCTTTTTTACGAGTACATTTTGGCTCTAAAATCGATAACGTGCTCTTAATTATAGTAATTCTCGATTCTATTCAGGCCAGATTAAGTAGATATTTTGCAGTAAGGTCTAGTTTTATTTTTTTAGCTGGGTGTACCTAGTTATGATGGCGTAGCAATACTATATTACGCATCGCGCTATTACGGCATGTGTCCTTCAAAACCTGTTCCCTACGGCTCAGTTCCGGCACAAATATATTTTATATATATTTTATTCAAGTACTCAGCAACAATGTAACCACATTGTAACATCTTTGTCTGAAAATGGTACTTATCAGTGGAAAACCTATTAATTTGCGAATATGTGATCCTACCGTGACGGACCGGTTTAGTCACACCACCCATTAATTTTACGACCCTAAGATTTATAACTTTGTTTATCAGTTCATGATTTCACCATATTTTTCCATTTCCCACTCCCGAGTAAAACCGCGAGTATATAAGGACAAACTGCCCAGACGCGATCATTCTATCCTCTGCCTTGCTATTGTAACAGTACTAACTGTATAACTTGTGTGTTGGTTAAATTAAAAACCAAGTTAAATTTAAAAGCAGTAATTTTATTTCCGAATCATAATAAAATCCCCGGTAATTCGTTAAACGCGATCGCACCAACTCGACGCGCTCCGAGCTTCCAACGTCAGCCAGCAGCGGTCGTTCGAGCCAGCAGTTGCAGACCTCGAGGACTACGGGTTGGAGTGGCTGGCTTCCCTCGAAGCCCCCTCCAAAAACATATTTACCTAGATAAAATCTTTGTTATTTTCGCCGCTATCATACCGGCATGTACTTACATACCTACGACTATTAATGTAAATGGAAAATACTTCAAAGAGATTGTTACACAAAAGTAACAAGGTTATTTTTCTCGTTATATATGTTTTTTCTTTGAAATAATTGCAAAAGTACTCACTCAATTTATTTTTTTGCATAGTTACAAATAAACATATAGAAAAGTTATGTAGAAAAGGCTGCGCCTTATACATACATAATACATAATAAAGTGGAGGCTCAAAAAACTTTGGATGTCTGATAAGTAGAAGAACTCATAAATTTTAATAATAAAGTTCGTATCTTGATTGCAAAAGTACTCACTCAATTTATTTTTTTGCATAGTTACAAATAAACATATAGAAAAGTTATGTAGAAAAGGCTGCGCCTTATACATACATAATACATAATAAAGTGGAGGCTCAAAAAACTTTGGATGTCTGATAAGTAGAAGAACTCATAAATTTTAATAATAAAGTTCGTATCTTGTTTGCCCCATGTCCCACGCCCGCGTATGTAAAACTTATACAACAACAATAAACGACATTAGTCCAATAACTTTATGACAAATATTTGTGCGGTTCCGATAGTGGAGTGCTCTCAAAAAATGTACGGCCGAACAATGAACGTATGGGTTTAGTATATTGGTCTCCCTTATTTAATGAAGGCCGAATTTTGCCGAAATTGAATGGGTCCGCGACAATCACAGTCCGCAGATCATATTTCAACGAGCGAGATAAACTCGGACAAAAGAAAGGAATCCGCGTTTACCCAATTGGGTAATGGCCCAGCTCTGTCGTTATCTCTTCCCATTATTTCTGTTTGAGGAAGGCTATGGTGTCCTACTTAATGCTAAGGGCGAAATCTTTAGAAAGATCTTTGATAAAGTTCCCCGGTACTTGATCTTGTTGTTAGGAGTAATGCGGGGATAAATTGCTTCCGCGGCCGCTCAATTGGTTCACCTAACATGCTGGCGCTGCTGCGAGCAACGATGAGAAACTTCCTACCTTAATATATACGTGATTTGTTTGCAACCAGCCTTAGGGAGGTTTCGCACTACGTCCGATCCGAATCAGATCCGAACCCGTGAAAATATGGTCCGTTGTAGCCGTAGAACTATTTCTATGGTAAGTTACGCACTACATCTGATCTCCGTCGTCCGATTTCTTTCCGTCATTCTAGAATCTCCATTCCGGAGAAGATGACCGAAGTAGCCTTAGTATGATTTGTATGAACGCTCACGCACTGTGTCCGAGTTAAAGCCGAGCTGCGTACGAGCAGAGAGGCAGCGGGGTGGGCCGGGTATTCGGATAGGACTAGTGCGTAAGCCAATATACGAATTCGGTCCGAGTTAGACATATTTTCACGGGTTCGGATAGGAATAGTGCGTAAGCGAATATCCGAATTCGGTCCGAGTTAGACCCATATTTTCACGTGTTCGGATAGGACTAGTGCGTAAGCGAATATCCGAGTTCGGTCCGAGTTTTCTAGACCCATATTTTCACGGGTGCGGATCGGATTCGGATCGGACGTAGTGCGAAACCGCTCTTACAGGAAATCCAAATTGCCATAATGTCGACTCACCTACAACGTGGTTTTAATAAATAAAACAGTGCAACCTATTAGATATTAAAAGGCGGTATCGTAATTTAGCGGTCTTCACATCATTACAATAACCGGAATGCGACAGCACTTTGACGTCTGTCATCTAGAGATCGGTTTTTGCGCCTAAACGGCGTCGCGTATTACCTAAGTCCCTAACTCTCATATATTGTGATTCTCTAATAAATATTGTTATAAATGGTGCTCTGGTGTTTTTACCCTTACAGCTTCAGAAGTGCGATAGTGGATTCCCGCCTACTACGATATAATTTGTCGAAATTGACATTACGAAATTTACCGCGCGTAGTCCTTCCTTGTTTCATTGTTCTGATCGTTAATCTGATTGTAATGAGTAAATGCACCAACACCACTCATCAGTTAGGGACTTAAATATACAAAGTCCAAGATTGGTGTCAAAATCATACCTACAAGAATAACCTACAAAACTAACCTATGCCGGCTATTGGCTGCTGGCGTACCTATCGTACCTTTGCCGTGTGTTTTGTGTGTTTTGTGTTTGATTTCAGATACCTATTTCAGTTTATGTACATCAATGATCATGACTGTCAAAAATAAAACATTGACAGTGTAATAAAGCTGCTGGCATGTATGTATTACAATATTCACAGCAGAAGATCACAAGATATAAGCTGACAGATACCATTAGGTACAATTGAATTTTGATATTGGTATGAATGAAATAAATCCTTAAGATTACAGAGTAACTCAGGTAAAAGTTAACTCAGGTAAGAAGTCTGTTGATCCAACACCTAACAGTGCTCCGGGGCCATAGTGGTAAATATTCACTGCCTCACTTATATGTTGTGTTATTTTTGTAATCTATGTGCTTTCAGATACATAACATAATGTGATTAAGTATGTCTACATGACATATTAACAAAATGCTATGAACATTTTCTAAAGTTTGTGTCGTGGTGAGATTTGCATTCAAGTAAAAAGCATATAAAACAAGTTTGGTAATGTAAATTTAGCCTTGATTGATGCTATATGAATGGTGGTATTATGCTTTCATGATTAACAATGAGTGCTATTTAATACTTTATCCTTTCAGTCAAATTAAAATAGATTACAAGTTTTCAAAAACACTGGAATATTGGTTACAACAACAATAAGGAGAAATTACTTGTTGTTTCATATGTGTGTGTGTATGATATTACACATGCTTATTGCAACTGACATAATGCTTTGTTGGTGTGTTTTTGGTTTGTGTAATTTCCAGATATTTGACAGCAATGATTCTTGAATTGAACGACCATACCGTCATTGAAGACACTAGAGTGGCTATCGGGTCGGGCCTCTATAATGAACCCTAATGGACATGGGTAATATTTCAAAGTTAATTGGTTATGGATGCCAGGTATATTATGTCCTAGTGCTCATAATTCATATATGGAGAAAATATGTTGATAAGTGGCTATTCTCCGAAGTCATGGAAAATGAGGTATTTATTTAGAAATAAAATGTTTGTTCATGTTGTACATGTATACTAACGGTCAGTATGTGTTACATTGACTGTGTGTGGTTAGTAAAGTGCGCTTTGTGAACAAGTGAAAGGTGACAGTTATTTGTAGCTGGTTAGTATTGTCTGTGACACAAGTAGTCGCTCCATGTTTCCGGAGCCTCCTCGGACCATTGCCTGTGATATAAGACATCCTTAATAGGATGGATGTTACTGGTATTTGCAGTGTAGGCCTTAAGAGGTGGACCATTGCATGTGATATAAGACTATCCTTCAGGGGATGGTTGTTACTGGTATTTGCGGTGTAGGCCTTAAGAGGCGGACCATTGCATGTCACATAAGACTATCTTTAAGAGGATGGTTGTTACTGGTAATTGCTGCAATGCAGGCCTTAAAAGGCGGACCGTTGCATGTGAGCTTAGATTATCCTTAATAGGCTAATTTTGTTACTGGTATATCTGCAGTGCAGGCCTTAAGCGGCGGACCATTGCATGTGATATAAGACTATCCTTAAGAGGATGGTTGTTTACTGGTATTTGCAGTGTAGGCTTTAAGAGGCGGACCATTGCATGTCATATAAGACTATCTTTAAGAGGATGGTTGTTACTGGTGTTTGCAGTGTAGGCCTTAAGAGGCGGACCATTGCATGTGATATAAGACTTTCCTTAAGAGGATGGTTGTTACTGGTATTTGCAGTGTAGGCCTTAAGAGGTGGACCATTGCATGTGATATAAGACTATCCTTAAGAGGATGGTTGTTACTGGTATTTGCTGCAATGCAGGCCTTAAAAGGCGGACCGTTGCATGTGAGCTTAGATTATCCTTAATAGGCTAATTTTGTTACTGGTATATCTGCAGTGCAGGCCTTAAGAGGCGGACCATTGCATGTGATACAAGACTATCTTTAACAGGCTAGTTTGTTCCTGGTATCTGCAGTGCAGGCTTTAAGAGGCGGACCATTGCATGCGATATGATATTATCCTTAAGAGGACCATTATTTCTACTACCGATAAATGTTTTATCTATATCGTATCGTACTATTTGTTGTTGACCTTGAGAGGTTGGCTTGAGACCTTGTTTACAAAAGGATATTTTAATGACCTTAAGACTGATGATCTCAAGGTTACCTTGAAAGGGTTGCTCGCACTTATACCTTCTAGGGATCGCTGGCGAAGTACCGGATCCAGTAGAGTTGGAGGGAGTGCCTGTTCGAAATACCCAGTTGGAGCGAGTGCGTGCACCGGGCTCCGTGACAACCTTATCGTGAAGGGCTGACTTCTACGGTCGTTGCGCCTACAAGGGCAGTGGTGTCCTAGCCTAGGCAGCTCCGCACATGCATGAGACGTGTCCCATGTTAGCCTCTCACGAGTTGTACGCATTTGTGTGCGTGCATGCGAGGGAGTGCATCCTACAACGGAGAAGCCAATTAATAATGAACTGGTGGAGGCTACCTCCACCTGGTGAAGACCCAGCTTGCTGCGACTGCGTTGGCTGTGGCAGCCTTCAGTGGCTGCGCTGATGACAGTGACCTTCGGGGCGCCGGTCGGGTCAGGCGATGGCCGAGCTAAAAGGCGGTATCGTAATTTAGCGGTCTTCACATCATTACAATAACCGGAATGCGACAGCACTTTGACGTCTGTCATCTAGAGATCGGTTTTTGCGCCTAAACGGCGTCGCGTATTACCTAAGTCCCTAACTCTCATATATTGTGATTCTCTAATAAATATTGTTATAAATGGTGCTCTGGTGTTTTTACCCTTACAATATGTAAGTAATATACTAATTAATTGTGCTGTACGATACAACTAGGAGTTCACTTCTTATGAGTTTAAATAGGTATATTCGCATGTCATATAAACTACTAAATCTTGTATTTATTTCATGCCAATAGTCGGAATATTTGTACGTAAATCTATGTTTGCAGCAGGCCGTTTTGTCGAGAGGTGTAATCCATCGGAATTTTCTGTGAGTTCAAAAGAGCATAAGATCATTTGGGTCTCGATGGCGCATACATCATTGTTTGGCAGGTCGGCAGGTAGACCCTCGGCTTACGGCGATGTAAACCCGGCGAGATTATTGGTTTTTAGGATCAACAGAAACTACTGTGGCTTGGGGTTTTGGTAAGAAATATGTCGGTTTGTTCTTTGATCAAATGATCAATCGACATTTCAAGTTATTATTTAGGTAGTGGAATAGCTACTTTGGGTGAGCTCTATTAGTTAAGGTAAGTATATAAGATATTGTATGATGTAGGAACATACATAGTTTGTTTGATAAAAAAAATTAGTTATATATTTTACCAGTTACACGCATAAAGACGAGGTTCTATATGAAAAAAATGCGTAGTCAGGTTATAGTTTATAAAACGTTTTACTTGTGTAGATACTTACAAGATATACAGATAAATGAAATTACATACACTTAAATAGTACATTATTGTCGAGGTTCGGAAGTAGCTACTTGCAGGCTGAGGATTCGTTTTAAACGGACGACCTTGGGAGTCCGTTTAATTGAATCCGAAGCCAGCAAGTAGCCTTCCAGCCGAGTGATATATAGTGCTTTTCTCAAAAATGGTGCAAGAAATAGAAATATTTTACAAAACTTACAAAAGCAACGTTCTAATTTTCACAGAAAAAAATACAACCATTAAAAAAATTAGCTTGCCGCCTTTAAAAAAAAAAAGAAGTGTATTTTTCTGCTGAAAATACGCCAACCTATTTGAGACACCTAAATAGTCGCGGTACCAACATTAAGCCTGTAACAGACTATCGCACCGCACCGCGACCTTGGAGCGTCGCACCCATAAGTGAGAGCGAGAAAGAGATATCTGTTTCTCGCTCTCACTTATGGGTGCGACGCTCCAAGGTCGCGGTGCCGTGCGATAGTCTGTTATAGGCTTTATAATAATAAGTGCTGATCATCTGTTTGGCTGTTTAAGGGACCTATGCCTTCATTTGATATGGCCATTTGAAGTTTTAAGAAGTTTGGAACTCATTAAATAATGGAATTTGTATGCGACATTGCAGTCCCGAAATCGAGACTGCAATGTTTTTAACTTTTTAATTTTTTGAATGACCATAAACTACGCACTTCGCGACCTATTTTTTAACCGGCAACGTCGACCTTGCCGTCCATTTTTGAGAAAAAATAGATTATTCTTTCCGGAGAGGCCTAGTGCTCCTCGGCACTTGTTTATATATACAACTTGGAATTTAGGGCGGCCCCCTTTCCATCTCAAAACCAATGCTAGGTTACCTGGGCCTCTAGGCCCGGGCCCTGGCCTCGGAAATCCCGCTCTGGAGATTATAATCCTGCTTTCTTTGTCAGCTGTGCAAAAGCAGAACAAAAGTAGGTAAATGTGAAGTGTGCGCTTCAAAATCGCTCCAGTTTCTTACCAGCCCTGCCAGGTGGGCGCGGAACGGAACGGCCTCCTTTGCAATTGACGAAAGCCACATTACTTTTTAATTTGAAACGTTGTTGGGCTCGCTCGAGACTTTATTACACTCCGAGGAGCCGCTTTTGACCCGTACGCCCTTTGTGAGCCTATTTTTTATTCATTCCCACGATTCATACGGGAGTTAGCGCAGCTCGCTTTTAGATACCCCGTTTCAGTTCGTTTTCAGTAGAAAAATGGAGACTTTCATCATTATCTTTTGTTTTGTTAGTCGTATTGACGTTGGGTTTGCGTTTTATATTTAATTTTTTTTTTAGGTTTTTGTTATGCATTGCTTAAATTAAGTTTACTGAATAAGATAGAAAGAAGTAATTGCTACTTATTCTGTCAACCTGGCATAAGACAAAACATTTTTCACCTCAGCAGCTCGAACAAGGGTACTTTGATTCTTAAAAACAGTGAGCAAAATGCGATTTTGCTCACTGAGTGAGACAAAATGACATTCAAGTGACCTTTAAAGTCAAATGTCATTTCAACATGCGGGGTCTAATAAAAGTTCGAAATACTTGGGTTCTATTATCTCTGTCCCTTTCACACTGTTAGCAGAAAGAAACAGACAAAAAAAAGTTAAAACGACATTCAACAGTATATTCACGGTTTATAATAGACCCCCGAAAAACTTCAGACCGCATCGTTCCAAACCACGTATGAGTATGAATTCTTAATAATTAATAAATAAAAATAAAGTTTAAGATTTGATAAAAACTGATAAAATACTATATTTTAGGTATTTTATTGTACAATTAAAATAACGAACTCAAAAAATACACAGAACATCACGCAAAATTAATTATTTTACTTTTAAGAATGTCTACCATAGTTGACAAATAGTACGTATCCGCAATTCGGACCGTATCTTACAAAGATTTTTTTACAAAAAAAGTTGTCGATTGAAGTGTCAGTTAATGTTTGTTATTTCTATATTATTTTAATGGAATTTATTATTACGTTTTGTTTTTGTGTTCCATTGCGGTAATTAAACTTAATTGTTTGTATATCTTAAGAAAACATGAGTGCAGGTATTAAGTGATGAAGAAGGATTACATTTTTCAAGTTGTCTAATAGGTATGTTCTCACTGCGCTGAGGTGAAAAATGTTGTGTACTACACGAGATCAAATTTATTTACATCTCGTGCGCTTTTGAGTCCCTTACTACGCTCAAGATTCTAAATTAGATTCACTCGCTACGCTCGTGAATCTATTATAGAATCTTTCGCTTGCACGGGACTCAAAATAAGCACTCGAAGAAATCATTTGTTGCCCGTGGTCCTACCGCGTAGTCCTACTAGTAGTACCACGGGCAATTTTTTTTGTCCGTGGATCTACCGGTAGAACTGTAAAAAGAAAATCATAATTATGTATGGGCATTGGTCCTACTAATTGTATAGTACAGTCAATGTCAATATGGTGACATGTAGCTGGTTCTGCGGTCCCAGAGGCGTTACCGCGAACGATGTTTCCTGTCCTTTTCGCACTTATGATGTTTTTTGCAGTGCGAAAGGGACAGGAAATATCGTTAACCGTTCCCGGTAAGGCCTCTATGTGCTTACATAGCACGGCATTGCATTCGATAGCGGTTGCGGTAATATTTCCAAAGCGAGTAGTATAGAGATAGGTTATTTTTATTTCTTTTTTATATTTAACATACCAATTATGCACCTGTTATGCATTATTTGACGACCATATAAAATGCATGGCAAACATAAGGAAGAGAGCGAGCTATTTTTTTTTTTAAGTTCAACGCTCATCGAAATATCGTCGCGTCTCGTTTATTTACACGGGAGCTGCTATCACTTCTAGTGGAACCAAGGGCAACGCAATTTGGTCGTAGTCCTACTGATAGAACTACGGACATGAAAAAAGCCCGTGGTACTACTAGTTGAACTACAGGTCATTTTACTTGCCTATAGTCCTACTGATAGAACCACGGACAAAAAAAATTGCCCGTGGTACTACCAGTAGGACTACGCGGTAGGACCACGGGCAACAAATGGAAGAAATATCAAACTTTGATCACTTGTTGTACAAATAACTATTTTATGAGAATAACACATATACATACATACATACATGCATATAATCACGCTTATTGCCCGGAGGGGTAGGCAGAGACCACGGATTTCCACTTGTTACGATCGTGACATACCTCATAAGTCATAACATCTTGTGATTTTAACTTCACAAAAATATTTACGAGTATTATGACATAGAGCAAGCTAATAATTGTTATTTCTCTTGTTACAGGTACTTACAGCATTTGAAATGCTCCGAAGATTACCAAATAAGAAGTACCTACACAGTCGATCCATAAGGCCGATTTTTCCAGTAACTAATACTACATATAACTTAGAGCTATCACGCACTGTCGACTGAGTCGCCGGCCACTCTGACTTTCTATAGTTTAT
Organism: Cydia amplana; assembly: GCF_948474715.1. Taxonomy (NCBI): domain Eukaryota; kingdom Metazoa; phylum Arthropoda; class Insecta; order Lepidoptera; family Tortricidae; genus Cydia; species Cydia amplana. Next base: position 8,755,083 of record NC_086084.1, read on the forward strand.
ACAGTGTGTGGCCTGTAACACGGGCGAAAAATTAAAACGTAGATTCTACTCCTCAAACTAGACAATGTTTGTTCAGCGACTTTTAAAAATAACTTGTGGTTTGTATTTTAAAACACTTTAAAATTTATTCGAACACGCAATGTATTACGAAATTGATTATGCCTGTACGGTGACAAGACTAACGGGAAATGTCAATTAGACGGAATTTAAAGTACATTGAAAATATTATTTAGATTGTTTGAAAAAGGGACAATTTTAAGACTACATAATTTCAAAAAGTTGTTGAGCAAAAGTTTTATTGTTTGAGGAGTAGAATATACGTTTTAATTATTCGCTCGTGTTACAGGCCACACACTGTATAGTTTACGCACTTAGTCGCCGAGACACCAAGTCGCCGGCGACTAATCGACAGTGTGTAACGGCTCTTAGTCGATCCATTTGAGCATCACACTGAGATTAACGAGTATTTATGTTTTTACTGTAATATATAACCCACTGGATTAGAAAACATTTCAATTTGTCTGTTTCTTTTGACGTGGCCTCGATAAACAAGCTTCCGTATTGTAAAACGCCATAAATAAAACAACATAATAGTTCTGTAAGGGTGTGGCTGGAGATTGTTTCTAGGGTACCGTCTGTAAATTATTAGAATGTCGTTGATGTCACAACGCCTCCCGTGTATAGTAATGTGGTGGAAAAAATGTGTGGAACCCTCTACGGTTTATTTATGGTGCAGATACGAGCATATTTTCCTTGCACGGTGTTTTTGGTTGGTTAGAACGAATATGTCATGTCATGATTTACCACGTACGAGCTACGAGCTTGTTTTTGTACGCGTAGCACATGTGGACAGTATTACTATTCGTAGTACCACCTCTTGCTACGATATTTCGTAGTCGCTACATAATAATCACAAGTTATTATAAGGGTGAACGCTTTCAACTTAAGCAATACGTATATAAAAAAAAACAAATGTTTATAACAGCTCGTGAGAGACTTCGCAGGATAGGGATACGCGGAAGAAAAAGTGGGAGGCCGTTGCCCAGCAGTGAGACACGTAAGCTGAAAAATAAATTAAATGTGAGCAAGTAGGTACGCATAATGTAAACGGTACGCATATTCATGATTTTCATGTTGATTTTTTTTTGTTTTAAGACACAGTTATGGTGGATATTTAAAATTCAACTTAGACTTCATTAAATAACTGTAAAACTGATACACTGTGACTGTGACTTTCTAAGAATAGATTAGATAAGTTAAGCTACGTGAAAAATAAACACCAACGTACATACTAATAAATATGTAATATATTATTAGACCACATAACATCTACACTTGGAACAGCGGAACACGAGAAACCCAATTTGTTTTACACCCACGTAGCGTTTTATCTGTTAATATTATTCCTCACTGTCACACTTTGCTTCGCCGTTGCTTGGAAATATAAACGTTATATGCAACGGAATAAAGTTTGTTTTACGAGCGAAAATATGAAAGAAATAGGAGGTTTTGTAAGTCGTTGTATGGTTGTACGTTGACGTGCGGGCTTATCTCGTAGCTTATCCGCGCATTTTTCACTCACACTTTGACTGTTTTATTGTGCCTAATAATGTAGGCACGTAATCTAGAGGAACGTTGGTAAGAACAATAGATAAGTAGGTAAAAACTCCTTTTTAAATGCACTTTAGTAAAAGCTAAAACCAAAACAAACTATGTACCTAGTTCTAAAGCCTTCTTTCTATATCTACTTACTCAAGCGAAATTTATAAGTAAATAAGTACACAGCGTACGCGGGAACCTGCTTAATAAGGTTAGTAAAGTGGATTTAGTTGATGTGTGGACCTAATGATATTATGTAGATTATTATTGCCTGTTGTTATGAATTAGTTTAAAAAAGTAACAAACCTCACTTCCTATTACTTTATTATCTTGTTAGTAGAGAAATGTGGGATTATCTAAACAATCATAATATTCGTGAAACGACGTTTAATTAACCTGCCATTTTCTCAAATAGATTAATTAATCACAGACATTCAGGAAAAAAAAACAACGGGTTGCACTCAGGGAGTGCCGGCAGAATTGAAAACTCAATCACTATTGCAAAATGTCCGCAGCACTATGTATAATTGAGGTTAACGCCATTTAGCGTTATTTCGTGGCATTATTTGAAACCCCTGAGCACATCACTGTTAGTACTCGAGTTATATTAATACTAGTTAGAGCGAAACTCACTAGATGGCATTTAAATCAATAAAGAAAACTCAATGACATTGAAGTAACAGTTTTTCGATCAGGTCACGTGTCCGTCTTACGTCTTACAGTCACGTGACACCTTTCGCGAGTTTAACATTTTTTCCTCATCACAAAAAGTGCACAGCGCGGCTAAAGAAGTTTTCACTTCAAAAACAATGCAAACTTGTCCGCTTCTTCAATCATAAATGATACAAATGGATAGGAATGCCCATTATGATTCATCTTGATGTGACTAACCAGTGTTCGTAGTGAATTTAGAGTAATTTTAAATAGAGTAGTATGTATACATCTGAAACAAAACACAACACCTGCACGCAATAAAACAAGTGATGAGAAACGCAAGAAAGCCGCAGCCTACGTAGTAACCTAGTACCCTCTTCCCAGGGACAAGTCGTTGCTTCCGATATAGTTATGTGGGTCTAATGTGAATTTCTCTTTGGAGATAGGTTACTGTCTTTACTGTAAGTTGAACAAACACATGTTTCAAATCGGTAAGAAACAAGATACGGCATGCAGGTTCTGCCAGGAGTCAGAGGAGACTGCTATGCACATTCTCTGCGCCTGTGGACCACTAATGTCAAAAAGAAATACCTACCTAGGGCGACACGTATTGCAACCCTATGAGGTACAAAGCATTACGGCCCAAAGAATCTGGAACTTCCTGGATTCAACGGGCATTAGTAGTGAAATTTAAAGGGCCGTCACAATAGATCTATTTTACTTGGTCGAAGTGGCACTCCAAAGGCCCAAAAACTCCAATAATAATAATAATACTGACTTTACATATGCTGTGGCGGGGTAGAATTCCATTACAATACAAGAATGCATGCGGGTCAGTAGTCGACTGGGTTTAATTTTCCACTTCCGTGACCACTGACTAGCGAGCTACGTCAGCTCCGCTGTCTAGAATCTTGTTATTGCATAAAGTACATTCTTGCTCGATGCGACTTCGGAATATGCTTAGGTCGCCGACCACTGGGAGTTTAGGAAGTGAGTTACAACCAGGAGATATTACTGGATTATAGTATATATTGTCACCCGGAGACAATAAACAAGTAGGCAAATATGCTCAACATAGGTAACTCAACATCAAATATTTGAAACTGAGGTTCATGTTGCGCATACATACCCATTTACGGCATTTACGTACCTATTCAAACATTAAAATGTCAATAGGCCAAAAGTTCCTTGTCTTCAGCATCATTTCCTATATAATTATTTTTGATACAGTCATAAAGAGAGACCACAAATACTCGCAAAGCAGAAACGGCTCCTAAAATAGAGACTCCTCTGGATAATGCCACTGGATGGCGCTAGAAGTTGTAGGGAGATCTCTATCTTAACTTATCTAAGTACTCTTTATTTCGTGCATTATAAACAGTGCTTATTTGGCCCCTATAGTTCGTTTTTTTTTTGCATTAGATATAAGGTAAACAATATAGTTCGTTTTTTTTTGCATTAGATATAAGGTAAACAATCTTGACGTGTCTATTAATTGAAAAACACATTTTAAAAATAAGTTACGGCAAATATGTAACAATTATGAATCTAATACGATCAAAATATATTCTTCTGCTTTCATAAGTAATAGTTACTGATTTTTAAAAAGCATTTTTCAATTAAAAGACATGTCAAGATCGCTTACCTTCTTCCAAGTTCTTTCTAATGCTAAAAAAACGAACTATAGTTACGTAACAACATGACCTTGTAGATACTTAGAGGTGGTAAAACATCGTAAATTACTGTGGTTTAATAATAATACGTGCCTTTACGTATTTACGTTGTTTCTTTTCTACGTCTTTTCACGATATAATGTTAAGTTTTTGTTTTTATTGTTTACGCTGGGTTCTTTTGAATTCCCTTTTGAATTGTATAGTTTGGAAATGTTTATATTTTTGTAGAAATAAAATTATTTTCGCGCAGATGCGTGGGTCTTATTTTTGTCTAAATTTTCTTTAAAAAGCCTTCGAAGTCTTTTTAAATATGCTCACATTTCGGGGTGGGTGGATTCTTTTCCTTATTCATATATATTAATTATATCTTTTTATAAACTTCATAATCATGATCAATCTATAAATATGCCACTTTTGGATAAAGAGTTCCTCAAGGTACACCACAATAAAAATAAAAATAAATCTGGGGATAATCTTACTCAGATCGACTTAGCCCCTAACTAAGCAAAGCTTGTACTATAGGTACCTACTATGTATATCAATACATACTTTACTCAGATATATAGATAACAGCCAACTGAGAAACAATTATATTTGTGATAAACACAAATAAGTTCCCTGACCGGGATTCGAACCCGGGACCTTCTGCTTCATAGGCGAGGTCACTACTTTGTTTTCTTTTAACATATTGGCGTTGGCGTTTGAAAAGATAAGGAAAAGCCTGTCAAATACCAAAGGTGTCACGTGTGCGATACTGTGAGGATATAAGAATTCCTAACAAGTTTCCCGTAACCTTTTCTTTCTTTGACATATTCACGATGTGTATCGAAACTTTTTTGTGTTCGACTTTTGCAAAGGGCGGAATCACCATTTTTCTGAAAAGTGATGATTGCACGGCCGACACAGATAAACTCCAATTTTAAATGAATAATAAAATGTAATGGGAGTATCTTACACAAATCTACTTAGCCCCACAGTAAGTTCAATAAGATTTGCGTGGCGGCGATGACGAAGACGATGACATACTTAAGTATATAATAGATAGATATAGTTAAATACTTATATTCATAGAAAATATCCATAACTCAGGAAAAATTATCTGTGAGGATCACACAAATACATGCTCTTACTAGGATTTCAACCCGGGACTTCCTCTTCGAAGTCACGGTCACTACCGACTAGACTAGGCAGTTAAAATTTTGTTACGGAAAAACCCCGAGAGATGGTACCTAATAACGTATTAAAGTTTCAGTCCTATCGCTTCTCATAACATTCGATGTGGAAAAGATAAATATTAATGTTATTAAATAATACCGTCCTAACAATAACGTCCCATGCAATTATCCATACAACAGTGTTGTATCACTTTACAAAAGACTATATACGCACGAGTTTTCGGCAGTATTTATTTGACGCAAAAACGAGACGCATATTCCTTTTCTAAGCGGGAGTGAGTGAGACATGTAGAGGAATTTCTAATGAACGTAATACGAGAGCCGGGTGAAGGGTCAACGACCTTTTCTTTAGGGTGGGTCCCCCTCGGACCTTCGGAAAGCAGTAGGCAGTTTATTTCGATGCATTTTTTAATTGAATCGTTCGGGTTGCCATAATACTTGTGTAAGTAAACTTGCTGCGGCATGTTTTTGTTGGGATCATATCGAAAGTAGTACCTACTTGTGATGTTGTTAATGATGACAAACAGACGAACATTTAGTTCGTGTCCTTTGAAGTGTGTGTGGTGCAAATATTAATCGTCTTCCTGATGTTTGGTGAAGGGAGTGCACAAATGAATTGAAATATTAATGTCAATATTGGTCTTAGAGTAAATAAAGTAAGATTAATGGTAATGAAGAAAAGCAAATAAAGATAAGTTGCATGAAAAAGTTAATAGAAAGAGGATAATGCTTATTTTTAAATATACTTACTTGATTTGTTCTGTTCGGTGAGCATTTGAAATTACAAATGACTTCACATTGTGCGGTTTTTGAGAACCGTTCATACAAATACAGAGAAGGTTTCCAGCTACTAACTAGCCCCAGGCACATGAATGTTGTACGAACGTACGTTTACAATTTAATTTTTCAATTTCCCCACACATCAATCAGCTGTGTACTGAGTTAACGTTACAAACAAACTTCTGTTTACTGAATTGGTAGGCAATGGCGGCCCCACAGACAAGACATCCTCCAGACTGAGCCTAGTAGCGCTACCCTCTCTGCCACAAATATACGGTAGTTTTACTCCATTTTCGAGTCAAAGTGTCTTTGTGTGACGTCCGTGTCTTTGAACGGACCAATCACGGCACGGGACTCGCTCACCTCGTCCCCCTCACCCATTTTTGGCAGCATCGGCTTCATGAAATAATTGCCCTAAACTCCGTCTAGAGGATTCCTAGTCTATGGGCGGCCCTTTATGTGAGCAGGTTAAAACCAGTTGTAACCGCCCGGCGCCGGTCGCGGGCGGTTTCAAAACGGAGTTTTATTCAGGCGTGAAAAACACGCCGGACATGCGGGCGGCCTGATAGTTTACACGTGTTAAATATGGACATTAGCATTTACTAACAGAGAGTTTACTGATTGGCTGCAGTGATCGCATATATAATATTATTCATGTAAAAGGATTGAGCTTGATTTAACATAATGTAAGGGTATGTTTTGGGCGGGCAACGTGCATGTAATAAGGACCCTGGGGGCCTAACACGATAACAACAACGCTGTCTGCTATGGAAGTCATAGAGCGCGTTTCGTTTATGTTTTCTTAATTGGGAGTATTTATGTTTATTTAAATTAAGGAAGTTACATTACTTTGGCAACACACCTTAGTATAAAAGAGGAACATAAACCGATTTTTAGAAATAACAGAAGAGAAAAGTGAACCTCTGTATATAACATTTATTCTACCTCTTTTTATTTCAAGGATAAACCTCAACTCCCTCAGTTCTCAAGTTTCTGTATTCTGTATATTGATTACACAAAACTGGACGGATTCACCGAAACCTCTGAAATATGGCTGTTAGGAACAAAAAAGTAACACAAAAAGCGGCCAAGTGCGAGTCGGACTCGCCCATGAAGGGTTCCGTATTTAGGGGATTTATGACGTATTAAAAAAAACTACTTACTAGATCTTGTTCAAACCAATTTTCGGTGAAAGTTTGCATGGTAATGTACATCATATATTTTTTTTAGTTTTATCATTCTCTTATTTTAGAAGTTACAGGGGGGGGGGGGGGGCACACATTTTACCACTTTGGAAGTGTCTCTCGCGCAAACTATTTAGTTTAGAAAAAAATGATATTAGAAACCTCAATATCATTATTGAAGACCTATCCATAGATACCCCCACGATGGTTTGATGAAAAAAATTTTTTTGAGTTTCAGTTCTGAGTATGGGGAACCCCCAAAAAAAAATTTTTTTTTTCTATTTTTGTGTGAAAATTTTAATGCGGTTCACAGAATACATCTACTTACCAAGTTTCAACAGTATAGTTCTTATAGTTTCAGAAAAAAGTGGCTGTGACATACGGACGGACAGACGGACAGACGGACAGACGGACAGACAGACAGACAGACATGACGAATCTATAAGGGTTCTGTTTTTTGCCATTTGGCTACGGAACCCTAAAAAGCAGTTCCACGGAAAGCCTATAACAATTTTTAAAACCTCGGCAGTTTATCTAAAAAATCAGGGTAACGAAACGTGGCGCAGCAGTGTACGGACTCGCAGCAGATCCAATCAGAGTCAAAAGCGACACAAAGTGGGGTGCAAGTGACTGGCGATTGTAAGCAAATTACTGTGCGGCGACGAGCAGTTTGTTTCGAGTTGTTTGAGACTGCACAGCTAGGGTTACCAGATGACAGGAATTTTCCTGACATGTCAGGAATTTTGGCCTTTTGTCAGGAATGGGGACGGAACACGAAAATGTCAGGAATTTTTTGAATTCATAGACTTCTTTATAAAGTGCCTTTTTATTTACTTAAATCAATACAAATAATAAATTTAATAATACTTAAATTAATAAAACGCGGCTATCGGCTCAATTGGGTGCCCAGCGCTCAAACGGCGGACCCCCCCTCCCCCCGTCGTCGTCAAAAATATGAATGTCAGGAAAAATATTCGGAAATCAGGAATTTTGTCAGGAAATTCTAACTTTGTATCTGGTAACCCTATGCACAACTCACTTGGCCGTATTACCTGTGTTGTTACATCCCTTTATTTAGTATACCACAAAACAGGGAGACTTATAAAGCCTTATTTACATACGAGTACGCAAATACGACCTAATAATGTAGACCGGGGTTTATTTTGGTTGGATTAATTGAAGCTAATTGGGCGCAAATATCTTAAAATATATATGGCATATTACATTACTGAGTCGAATAGAACTGATTTGGTGAATCTGTATAAAAAACATACATAGAAGATATATTAGTTTATCTTATACTTATCGGAAAACCTTGTGTAAGTAGAAGTCAAACTTGGATCATGATTTCGATGCAAAATGCTGATTCAGCCATTAACTAGGTAGGTGTAATTTATAATTTGTATATATTTTGATGATGCATGAAATTAAAAATTATTGTAAATATACAATGACATAACTACCATTAGGTAATCGCACTTTTGCATGTTCTAATTTAATTTTTTTTTTTTAGTTTAGTATTAAGTAGTAATGTATTAATTTTCCAAATTGTAATGTATTAATTCTTATTTAGACATTGACGATGCAAAAGCGATCCAACGGATCCTACTTGAATAAAGTTATTTTTATCTTTTTATCTTTATCATTATGAAACACATGTATCATTTGAACCAGACATGTTTGTGGTCACCCAATTAAAAATATGTCCTTCCTCCTAAACAAATCTCGGAGACAATCCCTAGAGGGATAATTGCAGTAATATTGTTAGATCAATCGAGAAAGTTCGTAGGCAACATGTCGGGCCCATAGTTTGCGATATCCCTAACTTGGCAGCCAACTGGAACAAACAAGCAAACATGAACTTTGCGTGCGTAATTTAGACCAACTTTATGAGCCTGGTTCACAAAATGTTTTGTCTCTGGTGGCGCTGTTACACCCAAGGGTTAAGAAAGGTGATAGCGCTAGTTTAAATGAGTTTTAATTAGTTAGATACCTGTACGGCTACCATCAGTTTGGCACTGACATAAACGCCGTCGAGAACGTAATTTACTTTCTATACATCTCGCTCGTACTCGCATATTAGTGCAAACGAGATGTATAGAAAGTAAATTACGTTCTCGATAGCGTAAATGTCAGTTTTGACACTGTCAGTGACTCATGGTACGGGCTCTACTGGTCAGGGACCGATCAACCCTTTCCGCGAGAAAAGCCTTTCAATGGGCGTCCCTTACACACGGCTAACACATTATAAGACTCTCCCTTTTGAACTGCAAGCCCATTCATTTGACGTACCCTTACCGAAAAGCTCAGCCAAAAATAAGGCTAGCCCTTTGCAATTGCTTACCGCTAGCCTATACGCCTTGCAATCCCTTAATAAGGGTTACCCTTATCATTAAGCGCTTTTTATAAAGCTTTTCCTTTAGTATTGTCGTAGTTTAGCCTTGCGTGAAAGAGACAGGATTAGTATATATCTACGCTAGTGTATGAGAAGGAAAGAAAATGGAATGGAATGATTGCATAGGTAATCGACGTGGTTTAAGGTTTAAGAAACAATTAATGCGAGAGTGAGTGATGTTAACTTGTAAAAGAATAAAAATACAACATCCTTACCTTCAGCTTGTTGCCGCATAATTTACATTGGCTTTTGTTCGTTTCCACATCTATCTATATATATATATATAAACTAGCTGTTGCCCGCGACTTTGTACGCGTGGATTTGTATATTGGTAGTTATTTATATTCTACAGAGTAGCTTAGAACATTATGCAGCAAAAGATAGCAGTAGGGACGGTTAATCATTTGTTAATTTAATTATTATACAACGCATGAGATTTGTCTTTCACAACCTGGCTACGCAGTTTCAAGCCCCTAACCCAGTGGTCGGCAATCTGCGGCTCGCGGGCCGCATGCGGCCCGTGAACCCGTCACTTGCGGCCCGCGAGCCTCCCTGGCTATTTTTAACCGACTTAAAAAAAAGGAGGTTCTCAGTTTGAGCCGTATGTACGTATATGTATTTGTTCGCGATTATCTCGCGTTTGGCTGAACTGATTTTGATGCGGTTTTCAGAAAAGTTTTTCTTACTTCCTGGAGAAGGTTTTAGTATACCTAGATCCGAGCTGATGCTGAACCCTGGCTGTACCTAGTGGAACTCAGGTTTGGTGCAACATACGCACACGCTGTTTTGGTCATCCCATGCGTATTGATGAGCACTTGGGAGAGCAGTACCCTAGATAGAGCTGATGCTAAACCCTGAATGTACCTGCAACATACGCACACGCTGTTTTGGTCATCCCATGCGTATTGATGAGCACTTGGGAGAGCAGTACCCTAGATAGAGCTGATGCTGAACCCTGAATGTACCTAGTGGAACTCAGGTTTGGTGCAATATATGCCCACGCTATTTTGGTCATTTGATGAGCACTTGGAAGAGCAGTACCCAAGATAGAGCTGATGCTGAACCCTGGCTGTACCTAGTGGATCTCAGGTTTGGTGCAACATAGGCACACTCTGATTTGGTCATCCGACTCGTCTTGATGAGTACTTGGGAGAGCAGTACCCAAGATAGAGCTGTTACTGTACCCTTGCTGTACCTAGTGGAACTCAGGTTTGTTGCAACATAGGCCCACGCTATGTTGGTCATCCGTCATATCTTGATGAGCACTTGGGAGAGCAGTACCCAAGATAGAGCTGGTGCTGAACCGTGGCTGTACCTAGTGGATCTGAGGTTTGGTGCAACATAGGCACACTCTGTTTTGGTCATCCGAATCGTCTTGATGAGTACTTGGGAGAGCAGTACCCAAGATAGAACTGATGCTTAACCCTCGATGTACCTAGTGGAACTCAAGTTTGGTAAAACCTACTATTTTGGTATTCATTACTTTTTGGCAGAAATTTGGTTTACGACAGGTTAGGGACTGGACACGTATAGGGGTGCCATATAAAAATTATTTTGTGCTTTTCAGTGGGTTGGTTTTTTGAAGGCTTTTTTTTTTAAGAAATTATATTACGTTATTTTGATTTTTGGTTTTCTTTTTGTTTATTTTATTTACTTATTTTATTTTTTACTTTTTAGTGATAAGTACTTCAGTTATTTTAGGTTTTGGGCTAAAATAATGTTAATGTTAGGCTCTCCACTTAGTTTTAGTGTAATTCAATAGGTATCTATTAAGTTATTTTGTTTTGGTTTTCTTTTTGTTTATTTTTAATTTTTTATTCTTTATTATTTATTTTATTTTTTACTTTTTAGTGATAGGTACTTCATTTACTTCAGGTTTTGGGCTAAAATAATAGTTTGTAAAGCTCTCCATTTAGTTTTGGGCTAGTAAGTAACTACCTACTAATGTTGGTGATGGCCTAACTCGATGATAATCGCGACAAAACACAATATGACATTTCGGTGCCAAACGATTTGTATGTACATATATTGCTCCCACTCCCACTGCCACTTCCACTTCCAGTCCCACTCCCACTCCCATTCCCAGTCCCAGTCCGAGTCCGACTCCCACTATTTTATCTAAATTTGTTGGTTTTCAGCAACTTAAATTTGTTGGTAGGTATACCGATAGCATCGCCACCTACCGGGTCCGATTGGGTTTTCAAACCTTCACCAGACTTCTTCAGACAGACAAACACTTTCCTGGAAACCGCAGGCGGTTTGAAAAAAGTTGATCGACCCACCTAGTGGAACTCTGCAACATAGGTACACGACGACAAGTCGGTTAACCAAAACAAAGTGTGCCTATGTTGCACCAAACCTGAGTTCCACTAGGTATAGCCAGGGTTCAGCATCAGCTCTATCTTAGGTACTGCTCTCCCAAGTGCTCATCAAGATGTGACGGATGACCAAAATAGCGTGGGCCTATGTTGCACCAAACCTGAGTTCCATTAGGTAAAGCTAGGGTTCAGCATCAGCTTTATCTTGGGTACTGCTCTCCCAAGTACTCATCAAGATGTGACGGATGACCAAAATAACGTGGGCCTATGTTGCATCAAACCTGAGTTCCACTAGGTACAGCCAGGGTTCAGCATCAGCTCTATCTTGGGTACTGCTCTCCCAAGTGCTCACCAAGATGCGACGAATGCCCAAAATAGCGTGGGCCTATGTTATACCAAACCTGAGTTCCACTAGGTACAGCCAGGGTTCAGCATCAGCTCTATCTTGGGTACTCCTCTCTCAAGTGCTCATCAAGATGTGACGGATGACCAAAATAGCGTGGGCCTATGTTGCAACAAACCTGAGTTCCACTAGGTACTGCCAGGGTTCAGCATCAGCTCTTTTTCGGGTACTGCTCTCCCAAGTGCTCATCAAGATGTGACGGATGACCAAAATAGCGTGGGCCTATGTTGCAACAAACCTGAGTTCCACTAAGTACAGCCAGGGTTCAGCATCAGCTTTATTTCGGGTACTGCTCTCCCAAGTGCTCATCAAGATATGACGGATGATCAAAATAGCGTTGGCCTATGTTGCACCAAACCTGAGTTCCACTAGGTACAGCCAGGGTTCAGCATCAGCTCTATAATGGGTATTGCTCTCCCAAGTGCTCATCAAGATGCGACGAATGTCCAAAATAGCGTGGGCCTATGTTGTACCAAACCTGAGTTCCACTAGGTACAGTCAGGGTTCAGCATCAGCTCTATCTTGGGTACTGCTCTCTCAAGTGCTCATCAAGATGTGACGGATGACCAAAATAGCGTGAGCCTATGTTGCAACAAACCTGAGTTCCACTAGGTACAGCCAGGGTACAGGATCAGCTCTATCTTGGGTACTGCTCTCCCAAGTGTTCATCAAGAGGTGACGGATAACCAAAATAGCGTGGGCCTATGTTGCACTAAACCTGAGTTCCACTAGGTACATCCAGGGTTCAGCATCAGCTCTATCTTGGGTAGGTACTGCTCTCCCAAGTTCTCATCAAGGCGTGTCGGATGACCAAAACAGCCTGCCTTTGTTGCACCAAACCTGAGTTCCACTAGGTACAGCCAGGGTACAGGATCAGCTCTATCTTGGGTACTGCTCTCCCAAGTGTTCATCAAGAGGTGACGGATGACCAAAATAGCGTGGGCCTATGTTGCATCAAACCTGAATTCCACTAGGTACAGCCAAGGTTCAGCATCAGCTCTATCTTGGGTACTGCTCTCTCAAGTGCTCATCAAGATGTGACGGATGACCAAAATAGCGTGGGCCCGTGTTGCAATAAACCTGAGTTCCACTAGGTACAGCCAGGGTTCAGCATCAGCTCTATTTCGGGTACTGCTCTCCCAAGTGCTCATCAAAATAAGACGGATGATCAAAATAGCGTTGGCCTATGTTGCACCAAACCTGAGTTCCACTAGGTACAGCCAGGGTTCAACATCAGCTCTATCTTGGGAACTGTTCTCCCAAGTGCTCATCAAGATGTGACGGATGACCAAAATAGCTTGGGCCTATCTTGCACCAAACCTGAGTTCCACTAGGTACATCCAGGGTTCAGCATCAGCTCTATCTTGGGTAGGTACTGCTCTCCCAAGTTCTCATCAAGGCGTGTCGGATGACCAAAACAGCCTGCCTATGTTGCACCAAACCTGAGTTCCACTAGGAACAGCCAGGGTTCAGCATCAGCTCAGATCTATGTATACTAAAACCTTCTCCAGAATGTAACAAACACTTTTCTGAAAACCGCATCAAAATCGGTTCAGTCAAACACGAGATAATTGCGAACAAATAAATATACATACATACGGGTCAAACTGAAAACCTCCTTTTTTTTGAAAGCGGTTAATGAGTAGTTAGTTAGTAGAATTTATTAAATAGTGGTCTTGAAAATCTTCTGGGGGTTGAGAGGGATTATATCGAGAACAATTTTATTCAGTTTGTGGCTTGAAACATCGTAGCCAGGTTGTGAAAGACAAATCTCATGTGTTGAAGAATACCTAATTAACAAATGATTAACCGTCCCTACTGCTATCTTTTGTTTGCTGCATAATGTTCTTAGCTAATGTAGAATATATAACCACCAATATACAAATCCACGCGTAAGAAGTCGCGGGCAACAGCTAGTCATATATAAAATACCGGTGAACGGCGTCAACTTTCGGTTTTGGCATCGTAGGTTTTTTTATTCTAAGTTTGATTCGTAATCAGTAACAAGGTATATTATTTGCAACGTGTCTAAGACTAAAGCACCGTGACGATGCGCTCGACCCGAGAAAAGCGACAACCAATCACAACTCTTTGCCATTGAAAATTGAACCGTATTTCAACAAGAGCGGCTTCGATCATTTGGAAGCGCGCGAAAGCCGCTCACATCAAACCGCCGTCGCCGACGATCGCTCGGATTCGAAGTAATGTGTGTTTTATGAACAAGGTAGACGGTTTAAATTAGCACGCTTATATGCTGAAAGGGCTTCCCTTATATAAGGGTATAAGGGTAGCCCTTATAAGCCATATGCGGAGCGGATGATAAGGGTTTTGTAAGGGTATTGGGCTACCGATTACTCAAATGGGCTAGCTTTATATAAGGGTTTTAAAGGCTCAATGAAAGGGTATCGTCTGGCAAAGGGTATGGTGAGTTAAGCCTTATGCAATACCCTTACAAAACCCTCTATAAGGGATAGCGGGCGGGTCCCTGCTACTGGTTTTATATATATTTTTTATTATTATTTACGGTCTGACCCGGACTATTAGTTGACTGGTACTATTTAAACTTGCGTCGCTTTTTTTCTCTACAATTATAGAGTGGCTGCCAAACATTAAAAAAACGACTTTCATATTATATTATCTTCATATGCATCTTTCCGCTCTTAGGTTTTGGTGATAGTGAGATTCTCTGCAAGTAATGTCATTCCAGACGAGCAGCCATATTCGAACTTTAAGATACGTCAAATATTAGATATTGAAACGATATGGATTGGATATGTCAGTGTCAAACAAGTGTCAAAAGTGACGCTTTTGTTTGAAGAAACGTCACTTTTGACACTGGTTTGACACTGACATAATATCCAATCCATATCGTTTCGATATCTAATATCTGACATATCTTAAAGTTCAAATATGGCTGGAGATTTTTAAAGTCTCGCCTCGAGTTACTTGAATACATTTTCTGTATTTAGATCTGTAATACAGAAATGTTATTCAAGTAAACCGTTAAAAAAAGCAGTTTACAAGAATTATATGTATTCTCGTAGACTGCTGTACATATCGCGCTATACCTATTAATAACGTATTTTAATTTCCATCTGAACAAGTATCCAATTCAACGATAACGATTCTAGTTAAGGCTATACAAACAAGCTCCAACTATCTACCCGTAAGATAACAAAGTAAGAAAACGCTTTCTAACGCTCCGATTCACGCATCAATTACTGAGTGACGTACGATATTCCGGCAGACGGAACGCGGGATAGGCGTATGGCCACAGTGTGTTCGGTACAGTAGGTCAACATTTTTGCTGACGCCTTGGGGCCTCAGCCAAGATGAGAATCATTGATAAGAAACGCCAAGTAAAACCTCAAAAGGTATGGAAATAATCACATGACTTCGTAGCATGTCATCCCGACACATTTTTTCGTTTCGTGCGGCGTTTGTCGATGTCCGATTGTCATGGCTAGCCCCATGTTCTTCTACTTATTTTAAGAAAACGACAATGTGGATTATTATGCAAACTACGACGCTTCCTAAAAGCATGGACTTTGCAATTCAATCTTTACAATCACCCCATAAATTGTTGCATAGTCTTATAACAGTTTTATTTTCCCTTCTATTTATTATCACCAATGGCCGCATAAAGCCTACTGCGTCGCCATTGTGCGTACGTCGTGACGATAACGCGGATTATTTGCAAATTGATTCAGTTTACGGAACACGGGTACGCTTTTAGTGCGAGCCGTTTAATGTGTAGCTCAATCAACTTTGTTTGCCAAAACACGATCAGGGGCATTACATTTTTAAAACGACTCTTTTGGACCGAAATCTAGTTAGAACTTTAGAATATCAATGAGATTTGGCATCTTTAAGAAAATTATTTCCGTTGATATCTTTTGTGCATTAAATATTTAGGGCGAGCGAAGCGAGCCCTATCACTATTCGACAAACTATGCATTCTTGTGGTACACTTTACGGAAAAACTACTGCACTGTTAGGTTTGAGATTTAACATAGTAATTTAAATTCATGTCTAGATGTGTTATCAAACATAAAAATATCATTTTATAAACCTAAAAAAATAAAATAATCTAATAACACTTTGTATTACTACTAGCGCCATCTGTTGGCAAAATAATGAATTAACATTCGTGCTAATGTTAATTATTTATTTCTCTAATAGATGGCTTTAGTAGTAAATAAATAAATAAATACGCCTAATTCCACCTATCCCTACTGCGATATCCCCACCAGTGTGGACATATGGAATATTTTTCCATTTAGTTCTACTGGTAGGGATATTATTCCATTTATCCCTACTGAAATCCACTGCGGTAGGGACTCACGGAATTATTTCCAACCATCTATACTGACTGCCTCCCTGGTGGGGACTCGCGGAATTATTTCCAACCATCTATACACTGGCTTCCCCCCTGGTGGGGACTCGCGGAATTATTTCCAACCATCTTATACTGACTGCCTACCTGGTGGGGACTCGCGGAATTATTTCCAACTATATTAACAGGCATTTATATATAACGAAATAATAAAAACAAAACCAAAAAAATAGTTTTATTTATACACAGTTAACATGTTACCTCAGTTACCTTAACATATCTAAGAAATGGCCCACTGTTTATGTTTCCTGCCACTAATTGGTTTTGAGCATTCTCAATGAACTGATCTCGAAGTATGTATTTCATTCCTCTCTTTTTAGGTGCCTTTTTTTGTACGGTAATTGCCAAATAGTTGTTTCTATTAACAACAGAATTTTTGTACAGTTTTTTTTAAAGGGCAAGGGGGAAAGTGATTGGGCTAAGTGGAAGAAATTCCATATATCCCTACTAGGGGGAAAGTGATTGGGATAAATGGAATAAATTCCATCTTGCTCTACCATTAAAAACTGGGAGGGACAGATGGACGACTCGATTCCATGTATCCCTACCATCATCTTCCTCGCGTTGTCCCGGCATTTTTGCCACGGCTCATGGGAGCCTGGGGTCCGCTTGGCAACTAATCCCAGGAATTGGCATAGGCACTACTTTTTACGAAAGCGACTGCCATCTGACCTTCCAACCCAGAGGGTAAACTAGGCCTTATTGGGATTAGTCCGGTTTCCTCACGATGTTTTCCTTCACCGAAAAGCGACTGGTAAATATCAAATGATATTTCGTACATAAGATCCGAAAAACTCATTGGTACGAGCCTGGGTTTGAACCCGCGACCTCCGGATTGCAAGTCGCACGCTCTTACCGCTAGGCCACCAGCGATTCCATGTATCCCTACCAGTAGAACTAAATGGAAAAATATTCCATATGTCCACACTGGTGGGAATATCGCAGTAGGGATAGGTGGAATAGGCGAATAAATATTGGACATTCGACATTCTTATACAAATTGCATGACTAAGCCCCAGAAAAGCTTAAGAAGGTTTGTGTTGTGGGTACTCAAACAACGATATCTATGTGGTGTTTTCAATTTCAATAATGTCGATGGCGCTTACGCCATTAACAACGATGAATACAAAAGTGGGTTAACATTTTGGATTCAGACCCACCTCGCTTCGCTTGGTTTGATTCCCAATTTAGCAATTAAGTTTCTGTGTATACCTACTAGAATAATCAATCTTGCTGTATATTCACTGCGGAGGTCAATTCACTCGTATGTTTTGTGACGCTGATGAACTAATCAGTCATGTTGTGTTAGCAAATTTAAATCGGGTATTTTCAGTTCGAGAAACAGTTTTGGCGCCATTCATTTATTACGGAAGACGATTTTGAAGTGAAGGGGGGTCGAACATATAGCTGGTCAGCCAAATCTTGTCAGTAAAAAAAGGCGCGAAATTCAAATTTTCTATGGGATGATATCCCTTCCCGCCTACATTTTTCAAATTTGCCGCCTTTTTCTACTGTCAAGATCTGGTTGACCAAGTATATCTTATAATTTTATTTTATTTTTACTTGGGGGAAGGAGGGGAGTTTTATAGTTCTTACGTAAGTAAGATCACAAAGATGCCATTTTTTTTTAATTTTTATGAAATTATGACGTTTCACTATCACTTTTATCACTATTCGACAAACTATGCATTCTTGTGGTACACTTTACGGAAAAACTACTGCACTGTTAGGTTTGAGATTTAACATAGTAATTTAAATTCATGTCTAGATGTGTTATCAAACATGAAAATATCATTTTATAAACCTAAAAATATTAAATAATGTAATAATACTTTGTATTACTGCTAGCGCCATCTGTTGGCAAAATAATGAATTAACATTCGTGCTAATGTGAATTATTTATTGACAGCGTTTTACACAAAAATAAAACGCTAATTAAATAACTTACCATATTCGGAACCTAAAGTAATATATTGAGAGTGGCAACACTGTAGTTAGTCGTATTGTCCTTTTCTAGCATATACGTCCATCTCTCTCCCACACCCCCACCACTTCAGGCAGTTGCGTTTGACAATTTTGACAGTTAGAAACAAACGCAAATTACCTCATTGTCTCAAAATTATACATATTTACACCAGGCAGGATTAAAACTTTAGGTTCCGAATATGGTAAGTTATTTAATTAGCGTTTTATTTTTGTGTAAAACGCTGTCATTAAACAACTGTACCGATATTCGGAACCTAAAGTAATATATTGAGACGTGTTTGTTATCGCCTGGTGGTGGGAAGACGCCAAGCCAATGTGATTATACATGTACTTGCATATTATGTATATGTAATATTATTATATTAGGAGTGTTTAATTAATTAATTAATTATGTAGTACACCCTTTATTTTAATACATGTGAGGAGAGAGGTATTTAGTAAAGCATACAATTTTATATACCATTATATTATGATACTAACTTTCCATTTTATATACGTATTTAATGTAGGTACTTATAAATTTTCAACGAAAATAAGTGAGTCACCACAAGGGTGCTATAGTACTTAATTATATGTATGTGAGACTATGTAAAAGAAGATAAGTCAGTCTACTCTTCAGGGAGCATACAACATCTGTGATATGGAGTGATGTAATTAAAATATGAAAAGATAAAAATCATAAAGTACTCGAGTAGTTTTTATTTATAACTCCCAATTATTGACAAATTTGATAATAATTATCTAGTAAGGTAAGCAGTTGCAGGATATAACAAGGACAAGATCTTTCTTATTTCCAGAATCCCTCAGGATTAAGTAGACGAATATTTTAAATATTCGTTATATCACTATCACTACCCACAAAGTTAATATTGGGTAGGTACTTAATAAAATGTCATAGGGAATACTTTTAATGATTTTACTGAATTCTTTTAATGACTGTGAGCCAGTGTGAGCTATTTATTTGGTTATAGCTATAAAATGCATTTAATCGTTTGTACGCTTTACTAACGCGAACGCGAGCTAATGGACCTAAACAAACCTTACTTAAAATTGTGAAGGTTACTTTGAGAGCTTAAGCCATATCATAATACTCATGTGGGCATTCTTACTCTCACTTATAGCTGCGTTCTTAACGGACTTATAACGTACCCACTCGATCGAACATGAAACAAGGGTATCGTCTTGGGTCGTCCCATTCGTTTTTCGTCAAGTTCTTAAATTAGTCCTATTCTGCTTTCGTCACCCATTCTACATTCATCACAATCGCCGGTGGCTTTCAATGTAGAATGCGTGACGAAAGCAGAATAGGACTAATTTAAGAACTTGACGAAAAATGAATCGGACGACCCAAGACGATACCGAAACAAGCCTCGGATTGGATCAAAGATCAAAGTCGCGGTCCGGTACGTTTAGGTAGAAAAACTCCGCGAGCCCTTACAAAGCTCTGCTTTTTGCTAGTTATAAAGTTTATATGTTTAAAGAAGTCCTTTAACCAAAGTACGCATTAGGGTGTCCGCTAGCTGGCGCGGTTGCACGGAGCGGGTGATCGGGTTAACGAACAATAACATAGGTAAGCAACGCTAACTGTCGCGGACGCTTGCGACGGATTTTACCTACAATGGCACCCGCGTGCTCTGTGCACCCGCACCATCTAGCGGACGCTCTAAAACCATGCACACTTTCATTGTGCTTGACTAAATTTGTTATTGATACCTATGCTACTTCATAATTTCTAGTAGGTGCCATATTTTATACCAGTTCCTATTGTTACATGACATACCTAATTGAATTATTTTGCTGACACTTTATTTGTGCTCTCCAGTATGCAACATAATCATAGGTAGTTTAAATGATAAGTATTCTGCACACTTAATGCAAAACTGGCTTACTTTACCTTGCGTACTACGGCTGATCGTTAAACGACGGTTTACTTAGGTTACATCACTCGCCTCTTTACGTTTACATAAAACTTTAACAGGCAACTTAAACCGTGAAAGCCTCAAACTAACGGTTATGCGATACGTTTATTACTTAGACGTGCAACGTCGCAACTGACAAGGTTGGCTATATAGTTACGCCATTTTCAAATGGGTCTGTGAGCCCGTCTAGCTAGTTACATTTGTTAAGTTACCCAAAGGTCTGAAGAGTACTAAAAGAGAATTTAATTGTGCTTTACTGTATTCATATCCTTTAAACGTGACATATGGCGTAGGCACTAAAGTTTTCCTGCAACTGCTTGTCAAACGTTAATAACGCTCGCAATTAGCGCTCACGTAAGTATCCGTTGATAGTAATGACGCTGTACATTTTCTGGATCATGTTTGGCAGCTTAACCCTACACACGAGCAAGGCCGCAGGAATCTCGCGTTCGGTAAATATCGCCGACAATACCCTGAGTGACAGGCCCTTTGTCATGCGAAACACAACGGCCTAGCGTCTTAGGGGAGCTCTATATTAATATTAAGGAAAAACCTTGTGATTTAACGTGTCATTTTTTATAAATATACCCTGCATGATTAATATAATAACACAGCACGTTGAGATGACAAAGCCTACGTCTATGTGGTATGTGATGTGCACAACCTAGCCGACGATGTTAAATTAAAATGATTGGGTGATACACGACGTTAAAATAGCAAAATAAAAATAACAGAACTGCAAAAACAAAATCAATGATATAATTTCTTGTGATCACGAGACAGTGTCGCTATCCCGGACACTTCCCCTTGTCCAAGCTCAAGCCGATTATAATCGCGGTAAAAACGCGTGATAGAACCCCCCCAGACACCCCGCCTTATCCGATCTGCTGTCAAAAGTCCTTCCAATTTATGTATTGCAGCCGACACCCCAGTATTATTTATTGGTAGACGTTCCTTTCGCGCTAACTTTTCTTTTACGTCTATCGAACGATAGCTTCGAATGAATGAAGATGTATGACTCACGATATAAAAGGGTGGTGCGCGACACAATGTCGAAAATTATTTAATGAGGATTCGTCCTTTGTGTTCATTCGTAAGCTAGCATATAATAACTATATCATTCCTGTTTGTTGTTGTTTTAGTACAGGTCAACAAAACTGGCCTGAATTCATCAAATAAGCGACAAAAAATATCTAATAAGTAAGTACTTGTGTTTGTCACAATCTGTCAAAATTTAATTTGGCAGGGCGTAATTGACACAATGTTAGATGCCATTCGTTTGGTTTACTTTAATCACGCCAGCTTTGGTGAATCGATCTGTAGATATAACTAAATTTGTCAGATGTAAAATAAAAAAGTTTTTTTCATAATAATCTTCTAATTTATGAAAGTTATACTTACATAAATATATGTAGCTAAAACAGGATTCCTGAAATATGGTTTCAGTAAGGATTATATAAGTTATGAGACGTGAATGTGGAAAGTTCCAGACTATATTCCTGTGGGACCGGAGACGTTGACATCTCGAAACTTGAGCTATTTTTCTTTCATTATATGCAGACTGTGAGATCTAGCTTCTAAAGTATGTCGTTATATGAGATTAAAATAGTTGCAAAGGAGCTTGTTAACAAATGCATCTACTTGTTGGTGTTTCTAATCAAGCAAATGGTACAAGTTCCATTTGAAATTACATTAACATAATCTAGGTACATATTAACTAAATTTAGAATATTTTATAATGTGTTACAGCCATTGATGCCTTCTAATAATCACAACTAAGAGCAAATAAAGCTCACTTTGTATGGACAATATTTACATATTGACAGCGGAGCATGTCTACACTGTGTAAATAATTATCGGCCAAAACTTAAATCTCGATACGATACGGATCGGATCTGTCAGTGTCAAAAGTGACCGAACCGCGTCAAGTAAACCTATTCTTCCTGGTGCAAAGGCTGTCCATCGCAATTCAACGCGGTAACGCAGCGAGTGTGATGGGCACCTTTGCGCCAGGGGTAGCGCGAGGAGGCCTCTTTCAGTAGTTTTAATATTCCTTGTTTTATTTTATATATATTTAGGGTTGTTAGTTTTAATTTAAGTAGTATTATTCAAACATGTATTTAGTTCATAAGTTATTTATTTGTCTTTTTACTGTCTTTTTCAAACAAAAACATCACTTTTGACACTGACAGATCCTATATATTACAGTATAGAGATCTAAGTTGTCATGTTTATTAAAATTAGTGTCAGGCCGTAAGTCCACATTCAATATGACTGCTTGGTCTACATATGCATTTAAATATGACACAGTATAAACTTTACTTTATTACTCACTCTAAGTGCTTTCCTACCCCGGCCGATCGCATAAAACAACACAATGGTAAGCATAATTGTAAAAAGGCATTTTATTAAGTGCCTCCAGTACATATACAGCATCCGGAGGGAACATAAGAGTCTCCCGTGGAGACAAGAGGGCGCGGCAGTATTTATTGCTAAGATTAATGGCACACATCTATATCGGAGAAGAGATGAAGCATAAACCTGAGCTCGTATGTTTGACGGTTTTTGCGTTGTTTTCATAAATGTTCAGCATGTCATAAAGTGACGTACCGTAAATTTATTGAGTCATTTTTTGAGGTACGACATTAAGGCGAAGTATGTCCGGGCCGATCTTTTGTCGCTTATTCGGAACTTCAGTTTTCTCAAAACACCAATTTCATTCCCTGCACGCTGCGCTAGACTGTCGCCAAAACGACATAGTTTTAGATACACACATTTTTTGCCATAATGATTTTATCTTTTTCTTCCGATCCAATAGTTTTATAGATTTGTGTTAGGAAAGTATAACGCGGAGAAAGTTATGTAAGCGAGGGGTCCCGAAGAAATCACAGCTGCGTCGTAAACCATCGCCGAATCGAGAACGCCGTAAATGTTGAATGAAACACTGTAAAATACAAATATTCTACGCGCTGCCGTGTTACATACGAGTACTACTGTATGTTTATATGGCACAGGTTTTCTTTAAGCGGTTAAGACGAAACAGGAGCTGAGATTTAAATATTTTAGGTAAATATACCCGTCTCGCTAACGGAAACGGCTCCTAAAACTAGTGCGATAAGGATAAGGCGAAAAATCCTGCGTAAAAATCTCAAAAATCGAGGTTTCGTACTCGACTCGACTATTTCCTCCTCCAAAACTTAACCAATCGTAACCAAATTTGGAAATCTAAATGATTATGAAATTATCTGTGTCGAACCGTTTTTCGTTTTTGGCTAATTGATATCAGTTTTGAATACCACGCCTCCCATTGCGGCATAGTCAATTAGGCTATTTTGGCCATTTTTGAAAGGCTCTAGCGCCTTAAAAAACAAAAATATCAAAATAAGAAAAACGGTCCTACACAGATATTGACAATATTAATTAGGGCTTGCGGTCGTGTCCGTGATTCGTGAACCCGTAGCCGTGCGCCCGGTTTCGTGAATCACGGCAACGGTTTTCTGGTCCGTTCCGCACGTGACATTCGGTTACGTGAAATTAGGGTACGTGAATCCGTGTAGATCCGTGTAGGCGTGATCACGGCTTCACGTATCTTAAGAACACGCCGGTTCGGTCCGCCCGCGACGTTGAGTGAAGATACGATGCGGTCTCTAAGAGCTACGAATAAAAATGTATCGTGAGTTTTTTTATTCATAGCTCTAATTCCGTTTCATTAATTTTGAATTAAAATTTATTTCCAATTGCACTTCTTATCTACAAAAAAAAACCCGGTAGGTTGGCTTAGCTTGTTAGTCATACAATAAAACACTCTAACAATAATATGCCATTATTACCTTCAATCTAGAAATAAACAGTACTCTTTAATGTGCCGAAAGTTCGAAACTGATAAGAACTGCAGCTGCGTACTTTTTTTTCCGTGGCCCCGTACATGTGTTATTGTTGAATTTGTTTACCTGTATTACCTTTATCATACCTACCGAAGATTTTCAGAAATTTACCCTTTTGTTTCTTTGGATTAGGATTGCCTTGTTTATATTTAGGCTACGTTATATTCTTTGATAGTAGCAAGCTTTTACAAGTATGTTTCATTCATTTAATTAATACTTAACAGAAAAAATGTCTTCTCTTTATTTAATAATAACAACCAGTAGCATAGCGTTGCTTAAGTTCATAATTATAATGATACTTACTAGGGAGTTGTACACCTTATATTTATATTAGTGCAATGCAACGGGCAGGTCGCTAGTTTTGACTAAAATCAATAGCTGATTATACAGAAAACATAATAACCCCATAAATTATTTAGATATAACCATTATATTCAAATCGATGCAAAAAATACAATTTAAGTTTAATTCACACGTAAATGTTTGTCCGACGAACGTCCCGTATTCAATATACTAAGTGGTAACTCAATTCAGTAATACTTAGTCCTTAATTATTTTTCTCCCGGGCGTGTCGAACCTATACGAGACGTGCGATAAGTATCCAACGGAACCGAGCCCGAAGCTCCGCACACGAACGCAGGTACGGGCTACGTATCATGGCGTGTCACGGCGTGTCACGTGAATCCGGACGCGAACGCAGGTACGAGGTACGTACCTTGCCGTGTTCGTGAAATTCGTGATCTTAGTACCGCCGGGCTTAAGAACCCGTAGCTACGGATCGGCGTGTATCACGGATATCAGGAGCCCTAATATTAATCTCTGTTGAAAAAATCATTGCTCTAGCTTCAAACCCCACGGAGGAAACAGTCGAGTACGTTTGTATGGAGAAATGACCACTCCTGTTGGCTCTTAAGGCCAAAACAGAATTACGCTATATCACTGTTCATGAGAGATACAACCTGGTGATAGACAGACAGACGGACAGCGAAGTCTTAGTAATAGGATGCCGTTTTTACCCTTTGGGGAACCCTAAAAAACGACGCGATACCAGTCTTTTAATGTTTGCTTGATAGAAAGTGGTATTACAAATAAAACAAACCGGTGTCATAATTGTATGATAGGTACATGATTATTTGGATTAGTTATGGTAATAAACACGAACGCCGCAGCTTCATTGATCGCTGTGATTTTTTCACTGTGAACTCCAACTTCACGTGAAAAGAGGCGAATCGAATGACGCTAAAGATGGTGAAGTCGATTTGAAAAATCTGACACGTTGCGAATTGAATTCGTTAAAAGCATGCACCCAATATTTGGATGATTGATTAAGTTTGGCGTTTTGCCAGTGCAATTTTATGCGGACTGCCGGACCGGAGCCTACGTTCATTTTCCATTTCGTTTCAAGTTCCATTTAGGCAACGGAAGCATTGTAACTTTCATATTCCTTAGTTATTCATTCATCATATTAACACTTTTCATAGGGTTGAACGACTATGCCTATAATTTATTGTTTCGAAGTGAAAGTACGACATTCTCAGTTGTGAACCAAAATTACAAGCAAATCTGTGTCTGCTGCTGTAAGAAACCTCGTATAATTGAGAGTAAAACTTAATTCATAGTGAGACGAAAGCTTTGTTTGTATAAATATTTGTATATCGTTTCTTACTAAGTTTGGTTATCAGTGTTATCATACGCCAACATAAGATATTAAGAGCGAAAACATAAGTTATTAACCCGTCGAATGCTCACCATTACAACAAATTGATGCAAAGCAATTTGAGCCACATTACTTTGTATCACACATCTGATACTGAGTCACTACGACCCAAATTGAGCTACCATCACACGTGTGACACTAGGGCGCTCCACGGGTTAAAAACATGTACCTTATAGTTTTTTCCTTAAAAAGTATATTTATGCATACGTCACACTCACACGCAACGCCAGCGAAATTCAAGCCTTCACATTATTATTCATTAACTTTCAGACGGCTCATAAATAAATAGGGCCAACGTATACCTATACCTAGCTGGTTATAGTGCTCGATTCCGCTGCGGTCGAGGTCGGGAAATGAATTGCCCAATTTTCCGCATTTTCGGCCATTAACAACATCCGGTCGGCGCCAGGATCTGGGTGACGTCCGCAAATAATGCACACCCGTATAACGTTCAGTCGGTAATGATAAAAAACTCGTTTAACACGGTTCTGGTCAAATATTTGTTTGTGGAATATTTGCATACATACCATGAGGGCGTACCTATTTATGTGTTGGATGGATGAAAGGAACGGGTTTCTATTCGGACAGGTACGGACTTATGGGTAAATATCGTAATTTAAGACTCTGTTTCACAACGGTGACAATCTTCTCCGGACAGTGACAATTCGCCACACGTTGCTGGTCCAACAAGTAAATATTGACACTAAGTAGGCTCCGTTGCTACTTATAGACAGAAAATTGTCAGTGTCAATTGTCAACGTGTCTGATCAAATAATGATTCTGATCTGGATTTGTTATGGATATGATCTGTCATTGACACGTTTGACAATGACAGATCATATCCATAACAAATCCAGATCAGAATCATAAGCTGTTATTACAGTCAGAATACGCCTTTTGGCACTGTGTACTACCAGTCGTTTTTCTACTAATTTGTGATATGATGTAATTATAGAAAAAGAAAATGCTAAAATGTCATACAAAAATGTTGTTCAGTATTTGCACCGCTTAATGTTGTTGTTCACTTTTGCTATGAAAAGTCTGAAATAAATAACGCGCATTAATTGCTAAAAAGAAAACCTGTTTTCTTAAATACTCCAGAGTGGTAAGTAAAAGGAGCAAACTGGTCCAATTCAATATAGCCGGAGGACGCTAAGAAAATTCCCGACGAAAAAATGTCTCGCAAACTTGTAACTTCAAGAGGCCATAACTTTGTTTCCCAGCCATGAAACTGTAGCACAATATTCTTGAGTTTTATCTCCAGCAGTAATGCCGGTGAACCACCAATCATAGCGAGACGGGCTAACGATTTCCGATACCAACAGTAACCGTTAACGGCAGCAGTTACCTCGCTAACGGCTCGCGATACTCGGATACCCTGTATCGCGGCCGTAATGAATTTCCTCTTTTCATTTAGTGTCCGCCGAGGTTTAGCTAAGCTCGTTTATGGGGATTTTATTTCGTTACTAGTGCTGCGACGGAGATCTTTTCTGTATCTCGGCGGAACGCCGAAAATCCCTCATGCCTATGATTTTATTTCGGATGGAGTTCCAATTTCCGGTGATGTTATGTTTATTTTGGATCTTACTACCTTCTGATCATGAAGTTTCGTTTGGTAGGTTTAGCCATGTAAAACTTCATTTGCTATTTACTATTTTGAAAAGTATCCGTTTTCATGATTTAATCAATTGAAATTAGATAAGAATGTTTTGCTTTGTTCGATCATCTTTTTCGGGTTATTGATCAATTATACATAGATAAATCAGCGGCTACAATAATCTCGCAAGGTACCTAGTATAAGAAAAGTTTTTTAGGTTAAAAAAGGAAACAAAATCGGTTTACCGCTAGGCGCGCAACACTGTCTCTTTGATTTTCCGCAACTGTGCCCACGACTATTGATTCCCCTGATTTGGAGGGATGCTCTTTCCCGTTTTAATCACAGGATTATGAATTGCGATACGAGACGTGACTAGTGCAGGAATTAAGTGTCTATTCAATTAATTTATTTGGGCGATTTGCGGTTCTATATTCAAAGGGTGTGTGATTTGAATTAGTTTTGGAGCTTAAAGTTCCAAAGCTTGTTTGTTGGGCTATTACATATAATATATCCATTTGTAGCCTAGAACTATAATTCCAATAAAAATAGATCACTTTTTAGGAAACCTAGTACTAGTCCCATGAAACTATAACGAATACCACTTTCGTTTTTGGTGCCAAGGTTTTCTTGAACATTGAAATATTCTTTGAAGAATTGAAGTGAAAACGATCTGTGTAAATCATACTGACCGTGTCTTTTTCTTGAATCTTATTTCACTGTAAAATTCTAGGTTTGATATCCTTGACTTCTTTATTCTGTTATATAGCATACATACGTACGAAAGTATATTGAGAATAGACTGTTTCCAGTTGAGACGTACCTTTCACTGTTATTTAACCGTAAAAATATCCAATCTAAAAACTAGGTCGAAACATAAAACCGTAAAATCAGTCTATGAAGCAGCGATATCATTTTTACAACCCACTCAATATTCATCGCTTACATTTTTAGGAATTAAAGCCCATCAAACCTTTACGACATGTTCCTTGGGCATTGCCTATTTATGAGGCTACTTACTTTTTAGGGTTCCGTAGCCAAATGGCAAAAAACGGAACCCTTATAGATTCGTCATGTCTGTCTGTCTGTCTGTCCGTCTGTCCGTCTGTCTGTCCGTCCGTATGTCACAGCCACTTTTCTCCGAAACTATAAGAACTATACTGTTGAAACTTGGTAAGTAGATGTATTCTGTGAACCGCATTAAGATTTTCACACAAAAATAGAAAAAAAACAATACATTTTTGGGGTTCCCCATACTTCGAACTGAAACTCAAAAAATTTTTTTTCATCAAACCCATACGTGTGGGGTATCTATGGATAGGTCTTCAAAAATGATATTAAGGTTTCTAATATCATTTTTTTCTAAGCTGAATAGTTTGCGCGAGAGACACTTCCAAAGTGGTAAAATGTGTGTCCCCCCCCTGTAACTTCTAAAATAAGAGAATGATAAAACTAAAAAAAAATATATGATGTACATTACCATGTAAACTTCCACCGAAAATTGGTTTGAACGAGATCTAGTAAGTAGTTTTTTTTTATACGTCATAAATCGCCTAAATACGGAACCCTTCATGGGCGAGTCCGACTCGCACTTGGCCGCTTTTAATATTCCTCCAAGTGTCCAAACCCTTATAATCCATGCATAAATACTCCGGCGGTATATTACCTAGTAAACCGTGGCCTTATGGCAAAGATTATTCTTTACAAGGATAAAAGCATGACTTATTGCTCACATATGACTTAGTTAAGAGAAGACATAGTGTGAAAGTTTAATTTAACGGTTCTCGACTTTTTTCTTTCAAAACTGCACCTATAGAAATAATTTTCTTACTCGTAAATAATTAATAATATCTACACACTAGGTAATAGGCACACATATTAAAATCATGCATAAATGATCAATGTCTCATATTTAGTAAATACTTAATAAGTAAACATAAAAATTGGGTATATTTTCAAAAGTAACAGTTTTCCAAAGAATATTCCAAATAAGGTGCGTGTAATCCCTCAGGATTCTAAAAACTTTATTTTATTTGCCAGGACGATAAAGTACCTATTTTTATTTTGATATGAGTACCTATTTTTATTTGATATGCACACCAAAAGACTTACCAAGCTCAAATAAACCCTCTTTGCGTTGCCAGGGTTGTAAAGATTAAACTGTTTACCATACTCTTTAACATCTTGTGGTAGGTAGGTAGTCAAGGAAAAGCACGATTAAAAAGTCAACAGATCTAAAGTGTTCAATCCAGTGGATGTCCAATATAATACGAGTAAAAGGCGGTGTAAATTAACTCTTGCTAATAAAACTTATTTATTTTACAGTTATTAAAACAGATGCGTTGTATTAAGATAGGTACTGATAAACAAAACGCAGTTGAAACAGTTAAAGGTAATCACTTGAAATTTTAAACTTGTATGCTTCAAATGTTGCGTTGGTCCACTAAGAAATTTTATGAAATTCAAGCCCTAAGGAGATAGATACCGGGTTTTTAAAGTTAGTTCGAAGGCCTGGTCGAAAGCTAGTTGACTCTGAATCTGAACCTATTTATATCTAATTGACTAA
This sequence comes from Cydia amplana, assembly GCF_948474715.1. NCBI lineage: Eukaryota > Metazoa > Arthropoda > Insecta > Lepidoptera > Tortricidae > Cydia > Cydia amplana. Next base: position 8,785,326 of record NC_086084.1, read on the forward strand.
TTCCAATGTTGTTTTCTTACAGGTATGTAAGTACGAGCACAGGCAACAGAGCATATGAAAAATAATTATGGAGCTATACAAAGTCTGGTACGTCTGCTGTATTACGTTGTTAATATAAACTTGGTTAGTGTATATCCTCTCCAACTGCCGTTGTATCAGGATAATCATAATCCATAGCTCTTTGTGATAACTTTCCGACCATTTTCTTGGAACGAAACCGTTGTTCAAATTGAGAATGGTTTTTTGCTCGCCCGGAGAATACGAGATGAAGGACTGGGGAGACGGTCGCAATGTTGTAGGTATATTTTTGTCGCATTTTATCTATATTGGATGTTCAAATAGACACGGATTTCTATGCGAAACGATACTTACGAGTATGGAGCCAATCTATTACCCAAAATAAGGTTTTGTAATGAAACAATTTTTTTAAATTTGCATGTTGTAAGCTTTAGTTACTAAGTGGAGAGGATTTATACACTAAACAGTTTGTCACTTGAATGGGTCATAATGACACATAAAAAATGCTACTTCTATTCTTGAAAGTAGAATTGCCTGATTCTGATGAAGTTACGGCCTGCGGCATTTGTTTCATATTTATATTAATTCTGAAGTTAAAGAACAAAAAAGACAATTTAGAAGTTAAACTCGGATACTAATATACATCGTGGAATATCTACTATTTAATAGTATGTAATCAGTTTTCAAAGTAGACTTTCATTAAGACATGAAATTCTATGGATATTATCAGTAGTAGAAAAGTTGTGGTTTTTAAAGAATATTCCAAATGCCCAGACGATCTATTTCATTCGGCTATAGCTTATGGTTCAGCGTAATTTTATAAGTTCTAAAATGTGTTGACATTGTGTTGTGTGACATGGGTCAGGAACGACTACTTGTCTGTCAAGGACCAAATTACGAATATAATGTAAAAAAATATATACATATCTATATCGAAGGTTTAAAATTTCCTTAAACGGCATTTCACTTTTGTCTGGGACAGATTCTAATCCAATTCTCGGGAGGGTTTTGATCGGATCGAACAAACTAATTAAAACTTAAAAACGAACAGCACTAAGAGGTGCAACTAAAAACCAGCTTTGCGACCTTACTAATTGGATCGGGCCAAAGCAGATGTCCTAAGTGTTTGGAGTTAGAACCGTAACTGCGGCATTTTGCTGAAGGAACTTCAGTTCAACTTTTTACTAGCTATTGAGAAATTCTCGTACTTCACTGATTAAAAAGTTGCGGGACCTAAATGAGAGATGTTTAGCTGCTTTAAGCGCAGTTTGCAGTTTAAGCTTCCAGGTTATTTTAATAGCACGATGCAAAAAGTGCAGAGTCTGTAACAATTTTTATCGGTTCTGCCACCCGATATATTCAGGTAAATACTCGTAACAGTCGATACATGCGAATAATGAAACATCAATAACTCGACGTGAAATAACTTTTATATAATAATAGATAGTTTGCCGTGACCCATAAAAACAATACAATAAATATGTGACCGAACAAAAATAAACTGACATCAATCTTCTTCTGCTCTCATCGGACAAACGAATCAAAAAGCCAACCCGCAATCGGTGACTTGAATACAGATGCCTTTTTTAAGATTCCTGGCCGAAAACACCCGCTATTATCGCTTTGGATCCCAGAAGGGAGGGGTAAATAGACGAATAGTGCAAAAGGGAGTGACGTCACTGCTGTTTGGAGTGCCATTTGAGTGTTGAATTTGTAAATATTGGTTCGTTTTTGAGGGATCGTGAACGTTTCTCTTAAATGGAGTCATTTGTATTGTGGAGGGGAGGATAGGTTACTTGTAAGTGTAGTGCTTATTGACCACTTTAGGAATTGAGTGCGTGTGGGGTCGGATTGCTGATACAGTCAACGCATTTTGAATACCAATCGAATAGCAAACGCTATGTATCTCTGTTAGCTGTATTTTATCTTGCGTACTAGTAAACGACTGCTATGTTTATATCTAGTTACTCTGAAATTTGACTCTTAAGGCAACTATCGGTGCATGTGGGTTTTTTCACTAACTCGAAAAAGGTAGGAGAGCTTTTTCATTTGTTTGTGATCCTATGTTATTCGATTACTCGAAGCTTTGTTTTTTGTTTGCTCCAAATATCGTCCTGTCAGGCTTGTCGATCCCACCATCAAACCACAACTACAGTAAGGCTCATATCATAATTGAGCGTTTTCCAAAAAAAGTGTACATGTCATTCATGTCTTCAAAATATTGACTTCTTGGGCTCATTTTACTCAGAATCATTTGTACATTCACGCCTCATACATGAAAAAATGTGTCCTAAAATTTTGTATGAAAAAATTTTTTTCCAGTGCGTCACGTTCATACAAATAAAAAAAAATTCATACAAGAATGTGACGATCAGGAAAGGAAATTTTTGGACACATTTTTTTATGTATGAGGCGTGAATGTACAAATGATTCTGAGTAAAATGAGCCCAAGAAGTCAATATTTTGAAGACATGAATGAAATGTACACTTTTTTTGGAAAACGCTCAATTATCAATACATAAAGAGTATCATTAATTTGTTGTTTTGTTAACAATAAAGATTTTCATACAGGTAAAATAGTAAATATTTTAGACTTATTACGCTATTTTTACGGCATTATTAAACCATGTTTTAGTTTCGAATCAATATCCACTTCTTATTATAACGCAATTCAAGGGCTCGGCATTTTCACAAAGCAATTTTCTTTCAAGAGTATATCATAATTCAATGGCGAAAAAAAGGAATTTATTCCTTTTTGCCTGTCGTTTGCATTCATTTTGGAGTGGGGCATCTGAGGGTAATGGCACCGTATATTATTATCATTAGGTAATCGAATTTATCAAACAGCAAGTACTTACACTTTTGGAAATATTATGTTCATTATAGAAATGATTGGCACTCACTTATAAAAAAATGGTTCATGTTAAATATATAGAGGAGTCTGAATTTTTTAATGTTTACTAATATCGTGCATGCTTTTCGTTAAAAAAATATTGCAATAATTCCACAACTCATCGGGTTAAATATTTATAAATACTTTTACTAATAAAACTTTTTTGTTTCGACATGAAAATTTTGATAAGGTCGTTTTATAGGAACTTAAATCTTAAAGAGTCTCGCACTAGCTTAGAGACTTTACTTCAAGAAGTCACAGGGATACAATTTTTGCTAAATTAAGTTATTTAGGTACACAGAAAGTAAGAAGTAATCACAGAAAGTACATACATAAATAGACTTGATATGTAATCATAGCGGCTTTGCCAGTTTGTCTAACTTTAGCGATAATAATGATAATAATTTACTCAATATAGTAAATCATGAGACCTTGTACTTACAGCTTGACAGATAATTTGAGCAGCTTCTGTGGCTGTACCACTACTACTTACTCCTAATGTCACGCAAAGTGAGGCTGATTTCAGTGCCACATTTTCGCACCCCTCACCGGCCCACACTCATCATCAGGCACGGTTAACCCAAAAAACTTTGCCATTTGTGTTTTCAACTTCTGACTTCTGACCTATTAATTCATCTCAGGTTATAACGAGTTCCCAGACATTGTTAATCCTGTTTTGCCGACCCTCCCTTGACCGCGTCGTCGGAAAAGATCATTTTGCAGAACGCAATTAAACTTTAACTTCATTAAGGAAAATACCTTATTTTCTTTCGTTCAAATAATAGGGCAGCCACATTGTTCCGTACCAATTCAGCCCCTATTGTTCCTTTCTACAATGAAAGGCGTATTTCAGTGTTTGGGCAATTGTAGGGGCGTCAGTTTTTTCTCTTAATTAGAGCACGTCGCAAAATATTAAGTGCCCAGGCCATTCGAGTTTTATGGAGCCATTGAGAGTCGAATACGATCTTAGTTTTTCCATTAATTTTATTACTTTTCATCATGTTCCGGTAATCACTTCAGCCATTAAATAAATTAATGAGAAATGAATGGACGTGTCCTAATTGAGGATTAATTCTATTCTTCGTCCGTTTTATGACTTGTAGGGACGATCTTGTTCTAGCTTTTCTAGTTGGCTATAAAAAGGCTCATTAACATTAAAGCGTATAACTAAGCAGATCCAGTAAAAAAGGGTTAGGTTAGAATAGGTTTAAATAATTGCATCCGTTACTTACTCCTTATAAAAATGTACAATGTTAATATTAGTTAGCGATACTATTCCTTTAAAAAACACATACACGTTTCATATAAAAATAAAACCTCCAAAAGTTAGATCTGTTATTTTTCGTCTGAAAACTATCTGAAGCAATAGCACGCCTCTGTTTGCTGAAACAACACACAGACCCGGCGAAGAACCGCGTCAACTGGAATAAAACTTATGTGTAATGTTAGTGAAATGAAACTTTATCGTTTTACCTCTGTTGCAGTCACAGAGCGCGCATTTTATTCATGCATGTTTCTATATTGGTACCTACGTAAATTTACGTACAACTTTGTTGCGAACTTGTTTCCAGTCATCGTTGTTTTTGTTCTGTTCCTTTAAACATCAAAAGAAGTAATTTACTTATTACGAAACTCACGTTTAGGTGAATTCAAGTAGCTGTTTATTTGTTAATTAAATTGAAATGCGATCTTATTAAATTTTTTTGCAACTTTAAACTCGGATTTGGTTCTTTTCTTGTATTCGTGTAATATGCCTTTTGATTTTATCGCAAACTGGATCATAAAATCTCTACATTCATTTATATTCATGAGTTTCATTTATACTACCTACTTTTATTTTGGTCTGCCGTTATGATTTAATAGTGACACCTCTAATTCAACCTATCTGCGATATAATTCTTGCAAATCATCTTATTTTAATGTATGAGCACATACCACTGAGAAGTATTTCCTAATTTAGCTCTAGATAGTAGGTACATAATTTACTTAAAAGCTGTAACGCGAAACGGCTGAGGCAGACACGTCCGTCTCGCTGTAAGTACCTTGGCGAAATGCCAAGGGTGACGCCTCCCTTTGCTTTATCCCCATATATACCTTCAAAAGCCAATTGAATAACTACCTTCACCCGTGTACCGAAAGCCTATCTTTGGACGACTAAGCCCCGATCGTTAAGCCTTTGTGAAGTGGGTATGGGTAGCATTTATCGACACATCTGGATCTGCAAACAGGGATGTTGCACTATTCTGGTGATTTTTCTTTGATATTGCCAAAAAATTTAGGAATTTCTAATATCGAAAGTGCTGCGGTGCGTTTGTTGTATGGATTTAGAAATTAACACTTTAATCTTGCGCATAACACATAGCATATTACCATATGGGTACTTGCCAGGAGGGAACTGATGAATAGTTTAATGGAACATTTGGATAATATCGGACGGTAATTGGTAATTCAATGTTAGCGATATCATACACCTTTAAACTTAGTCGGTATCATATTTTGCGTTTTCAAAGGGTGTAGCAGGATAAGCCTTCAAAAATTGCCCCCAAAGCTTTGAGTTCAAAACTACTACCAGTTGATGCCCCGTCAAATGAAAATAATCCACACCAATTTTTAACCCTCTACTGCCGCCTGGAACCCCGTGACATTCATTTAACCCTAAAAAGTTTTTATTTTTTTTCTCAAAAAGTATAAAACGGACAATTATGAAATTTTTCATAAATGTTGATGTCATCTATACAAACTATCAAAAAAAAAACTAACTCTCTACTTACTTATTTTCCTAGAAAAAAACCTAAATAAAAAAATAAAACACCCTGTATATCAGTTCAAGCTCGTCCTACTATCACCATTTTTGTACTAATTATTAACCAACTACCTATCTACATAATATATTAGTTTCATGTAAATAACAAAGGTGGAACAGTGTGAAAATATAAGTATTGTTCAGTACGTACCATGTATGTAACACGCTTACCAAACGTTGACGACACTAGTAAAAGATATCGGCCCGCCAACCGGGAAGCCATCCGTAATCATTTTTTTTTTGTTAATTTGAAATGGAGGACAAATGAAACTCATTAATACTTATTCGAACAAGTGTTTCTGTTTATTTTACTTTATTGTTTTGTAAAAAGGTACTACGTAATTGAGTTACTTAGCATTTTATGTAAGTTCTTGAGTCCTGCAAGCGAAATAAATTAAAAAAAATGGCCCTCGGCCGTGATGCTGGCCGTGTTCGATTTTCAAATATTTTTTTCGTAATTAACAAAAAAAAAATGATTACGGATGGCTTCCCGGTTGGCGGGCCGATATCTTTTACTAGTGTCGTCAACGTTTGGTAAGCGTGTTACATACATGGTACGTACTGAACAATACTTATATTTTCACACTGTTCCACCTTTGTTATTTACATGAAACTTATATATTATGTAGATAGGTAGTTGGTTAATAATTAGTACAAAAATGGTGATAGTACGACGAGCTTGAACTGATATACAGGGTGTTTTATTTTTTTATTTAGGTTTTTTTCTAGGAAAATAAGTAAGTAGAGAGTTAGTTTTTTTTTGATAGTTTGTATAGATGACATCAACATTTATGAAAAATTTCATAATTTGTCCGTTTTATACTTTTTGAGAAAAAAAATAAAAACTTTTTAGGGTTAAATGAATGTCACGGGGTTCCAGGCGGCAGTAGAGGGTTAAAAATTGGTGTGGATTATTTTCATTTGACGGGGCATCAACTGGTAGTAGTTTTGAACTCAAAGCTTTGGGGGCAATTTTTGAAGGCTTATCCTGCTACACCCTTTGCTTCTAAAAACTTCAAACTCATGAATTCTTTCTTGGATATTAAGCAAAAGACGCGCTTACTTGAAAGCGCCTTAAACGGCAGCCTTGGCCGATGAGTGGCTCCTTTAGAGTCGTAATTTCGCGCGACCAACGAAACCAGAGACTCCTTTGAAAGGTTAACTCTTTGTGGCACGGTACTGTAATTAGAGCCACGGAAGTCGCCACTACGCGATAGAAAATCTTTCTTTGCAATCGGACACCCCGGGTTCGGACTCTGAATGAACGATTTTAGAACTCCGTAGCGTGAAAGAAACAACAACACTGCCAATACCGCTACAATTCATGAATCAAAATATTCAATTGTTCATGTGGGAAAGTTTATTCTCAACTAAAGGTAGTACTTGTTCGGTTGATATTGAGCGTGAAGAGTATGAAATTGTAAATAAATATAGCTAACTTACCTTTTGTCTACAAATCGTGAAGTAATTTTAGTGAATACCTAAGAGTTTATGAATAAACAGTATGGCCTCAAACGTGCTAAGTCGGGAAAAGTAGAAATAATGCTACAATATTCTGGAACAGAAGAGTGGCACTTTATCCGTCCTAGCAGGGTAGTAAAAGTCCTTTTCGGAATAGGTAATGTGAAAAACAAATTTCAAGTACTAATGCGGCCAAACAAGTACAAGACTCGCCAGCGGTCATTCTTTTGTTTAACGCCCTGTTAACGAAGACTATTCTTTTTGCACCGAAAGATGTCGCCCGCATTGTTTGCATAAATTGTTCCGCGATTGTTGCCATGGCTGAATACTCAAAGGAATGTTATGTCGGGTGAAATATTTTTTCTCGAATCTTGTTTGTTTAGTCCGTCTGCCTGATCTGAATTCAGGACGGGTGTTTTATTTACATTGTTTGTTTTCGGCAGTAATAACACTGTGTAAATACATTTTAATCTAAGTATCATCAAGTTTAAAACTGTGGTTACAGCAAAAAGGGTTCTTAAGTTCTAATTTAAATTGTTTTTTTTTTATAAACAGTTGTCTATTATTTAGCGCGTTAACCTTACTGGATCTCGATTTTCCCACCCGATTACGTTTGCTACGAATTCATCTTGCTACGAGTTCATGACATTCGACCAACTGTACTGAGGTGAAGACGAACTTCATAAATTGATCTCATTTTAACATCACTCGTAATGCATCTCGCTCGTACCTACTAATATATACGTGCGAGTGCGATGCGCTGCGAGTTATGTCAAAATGAGATCAAATAAAGTTCCAACAGAACAAAAGAGAGCCGTTGCTGTCCGCGCTACGACGATGATTTTATTCACTTGATGTTACTTGCTACACGAGTTCATTTTACTCGCTTTTCGGGAAAACTAACTTTTAACATGAACATAGCCTATTGCTAATTTTCTTTGCTACATTAACATAATTTAATAATTTTAATAAATAAAATAATAAATATTAAGCAATTTAAAATAAAACCTGCGAGTTTTGGAGGTTGTCAAGGTTGAGCCAGAACGCTTATGGGTGACGTCATATCGTGGGATTCGACAGGTTAATACACTGCTTGCTTTGATTTACTCTCTGCATAAAAAATATAACCCCAAATGAAACCATATGGTGCACAGCAATAACAATATATCGTATCTCAGTATTCAAATCTGTTTAAGGCGCACCTGCATAGTCATCATATGAAGATATTCACCAAAAACGGGACTTGCGGGCTTATTTCGAGGCATTCAACTTTATTGATATAGAATATTGGAAACACAATGGCGTCAGCAGCACATTTGAATTCAGAATGTTTTCTGTTGCAGCCGCCGCTCGGTTCTGTGTGCTTTATTCTGTAAAGGTTAAGGTTTATTTTGTGTTGGAGTTTGGATAGCTAAGGGGTGTTTGGTATAAGGGTCGGACGTCGATTTGTGAGCTGGCTGTACATCCTGCTGTAGATAGTTGGCAGGCGGCCAACAGCTCGCCTACCCTGCAGGCTAGAAGGCCACATCGTTTTATCTATTCAGAATTGAAAGCAGTAATAATAAAATTGTCTGGCCACCTTCAACAGCCCGGGTTCTCATAACTTAAATTGAACTCGGTATTGACTGAAAACATTTTGATAGACACGTTGACGGAGGTAAAGGTTTGCTTGTGTTTGAACAAAACCTCAATTGATTAAAATAAATGATTTAATTACCGTTTTGTTAGAGCTGGAATTAAATAAAATCGCTAGTTATTCTGTTACATTCTAAAACAAACATTAGAACTAAGATATTTAATTATAGTTAATTTCGTAAGCCCTATGCGGTTTGCGGGCAAGGGTTAGGACAATAAATCTTTTGAAAGCTGAGACCTATTTGCTCTTAGATTTGATAACGATACCATTATGCTTGAAAGGTCTTGAATTTATGGATCTAAGTTACTAATTATATAAAATATTTTAATTAAATACTTTATGCTGACTATATATGGCGTCAATATGATACGATGTAATTTTATTGAATATCATACATTTCTTATTATTATTATTGAACGATCACTAAACACATAAAAACGTCAAATTTTGTAAATACTGCCGTGCAGTACTTAAACAACAGTAAGTGCTACTTTTGCGATTTTTTGTTTTTTCTTGATCTTGGACCACCATGTCAAGACGCACACATGTAGGTATATGGTCCACGTGCGATTATGACAATGAGAACATATAAAAATCGAATCATCCATGTACAGTAAATCAGAAGAATTTGGTAAATTACTGACGTAAAACTAACTAAACTGCCGTAATAAAGTTGTCGGCTGTGAATTTTGAGACTTTACTGATTAAATAAAATACAGTAAAGGTGTCACGATAATCCTAAATTAACTAGTAAAGGGAAGTTAATACTTACGCCAAAAACTGTTTAAAATGCAGTACAATATAAATGTTCTAAAATATTTGTACTGTGTTTGAAATGTTATTGTATTTTCAGCATAATTACTAATTAAAATGCAGTAATAATATTCCTTACTATAATTTAAGTGGTCGAACAGCCGTAAATAAGAGAGCAAAATACAACCTAAAGTACAGTACTAAGCTCACTTTTACTGTGATTTAAACTGTCGTTTGGATATTTTCAAATGTGTTTACTGCAATCGTGACAGCGATTATATAATAAGAGAGAGAGGATGAATAAGTGCGATTTACTTCAACAACAAGAGTTAAGCTAGCTTTCGTCTGATAAATAATAATTATTGTTTTTCAAGGCGCGCCTTGGCCGAAATGACAAAAACAAATAGTAGTTTACATTAATACATAACTTGTGATGTACCTACCTATCCAACCATATAATTAAATAAATATTGTGTGGGTAATTTGATTATTCCGTAACCAGAATAAATTACAAACTAATTTGTTTTTATTATTGGCACGCAAATTATTTAGGCAACTCGTGATAATTAATAAAGTCATGTAGATAGTTACTCAATTTTTGGTTGGTCTAACATACCTTAAGTCTGTAATAGCGAGGTACCCCTCTAAAGGAAACAGTTAATTTCAGCTAGATCATTGAAATATGTATCAAAGTTTGCTCATACATAATTACATATTATGCCTATATCATTACATATCATTTTTATAATGCTACGTAATTAGAAGTTTGACTAATAATTACAGATATTCAAAACAGGCTGTCATGAGCCACGCGTGATGATGATGAGATATTTCCAAAGATCGAGAGCTCTCAAAAACCATCCTTAGGTCTGTTATTAATTGCATAACGCAGTTCTATAAATTGATTAATAATAAGTTTCCACTTATAAGGATTAAGTGCCATGGAGAAAAGTCTACTAATTACAACTAAGTACTTATTTAGTAAGAGATACTCATTTTAATTTCCTAAGTGTAATACAATTGCCTTTGCCCAGCAGTGGGACACTAGGGCATAGAATCCATGTATCGATCCCAAATGTATATATTAGTCATATAAGCCTGACCTGTAATTTATAATTATCAATAAAGTATTAGTATGAGTATTTATAAACATACCTTATTTGTACCACGTGTTGGTGTCTCGCAGAACTTAATCAATATATATACTGAGTAAATTACAGTAAATAGTTATGAATACTGTACTTTAGCTTGCAATTAATCCAAGTAGCTATTAGTGTACGAGGGTTGTTTACAGTAATCCGCTTTTTTACTGCATTTTATTCTGCATTTATTGTGTTTTTACTTCTTTCCTAGAGTACAGTAAAACTGTAAAATTTTGAAAAATAGCAATAATTTATTCAGTAATTGATAAGATACAAAAGTATTCACGTATTCGTATTTCATGTATTCCATGCTATATTTTGACATTCAAGCATTTTGTAAATAATCATCGAGACCACCAAAACAAACGGTTTGAAAGGGTTTTTTGCGTTTTTCTCGAAACTCACTTTTTGCACTTACTGTTGTTTAAGTATTGCACGGCAGAATAGCAGTGGCGGCGCGTCCATAAAAGCCGATTCCCACCGGCTTGCCTGTTTTTGGACGCTTGAGCAGAGTTGTAAAGGAAATATGTAAGCCAAATTAACCCCGGCTTGCCTATGGATATGTTTGACGCGCCGCCACTGGTAAATAGTGAATAGGTAGTGAATTAATAATTATTGGTCATGCAAAATTAGAGTGAAGAAATTAAAATTGCTTTAATATTTCCTGGTAATATTCAACCTACAACTACATGCTGCATGCTCTCATCGTAATAGATACATAAATAATTGCAACTTACATAATTTTATTGGGTCATTATTTAAAATGAATCCGTCACAACAAACAATGAATCATAATAAAACACGAGGCGGAAATTAAATTCTATGAGCATGTTTCGTGAATTAAAATGCATAGCACGTAACGCACCCTTCTGGGGTGCATTATTACTGCAACTTCCTACTCTCGTGTCTTGTTTAATGAGTCGAATGGAAAAACTCCTTTCTTTCGCAGACAATAGAGTGCAAATTAGAGTTTTATGATTATCAAGATACGAGCTTTGTGTAGTGAATAGTCAAAATGCCAAGGGGCTGAAAATGGTACAGAGCTTCGCTTACCGATCACAGGTGTCGCTGTGGTACAAAGAAACCAGTATAATTGTGATCTCCGTTTACGCATAGTTGCTAAAGGTCTCGTGGTCACGTTACATTAGACAGTTCGAGAATTCGTCTCGCCCGCGCTCTAGTAAGCAATCGGAATACAAGGTGGACTCCATACCGTGTCGCGGGCACTTAATGGTTAATAATGGAACGCACGTCGATCAGTGAGGTGCAATTTGTGGCTGACTTCGTTTATGAAATTAACCTAACCACTACGTTATTAGGAGCACGTGAGACCAATGGAAATGGTGTTTTGGGAGCCTATTAAATAGGTACAGATTACAGCTATATGCTATATAAATTTAGATTAGCGCTCGGAGAACCGAACCTTAGAGTAAATTGTTGTTTCGATTAGACGCAGTGAAAATAGGACATAAAAAATACGAGGCCTTCAAGCTAAAGTAAAAGATTGCCAAACTATAGACTTATCTAGTTATTTGCTTAGATGAATAAAGTGGTATTTATGAATATAGAATACCCATATGTATGTTTTTAACTATTTTGTATTGTAATAAAAAAATGGGATAATCGAGAGGATATTTCACAAATCAGCCTGTAAATCACTATACTTTAAAAAAAGTAAAAATTCTTAAACTTATATATGTATACTTTTAAAGTTTGATGAATAAGTCGCCTTATTAAAAACAAAAAAAAATCATTTATTTCAAAACTGAAACCTGACTGGTCACAAACAAAAATCACCCGTCAATCAATTTGTTTACCAAATTCAAATTCAATCAAAACGTTACGTCCCTTGTTTACAACAAACTGTTTTCATACGGATCGATTAATGTACAGCCTTTTTTAATCAATACCATAACAATATACAACAGATCCCGTTTAATGCGATTCCCGCGTAATATTCTATTTTACACCGAAATGTTTGATCCTTGCACCTTGTTTTCAAGCATTTTTTTTTCACGGTTAATACGCTCTTCTGCTCAAGATGCGTTTTTAGCGTGGTCCCATCAGAGTTTTCTTAACCAGATTTTACTGTAATACTATGTTGGTGTCATGTTAGGTATTCAAATATTTATGTCTCCAAGATATTTTTAACATTTCGCGACTGTTTAGGTAGCAGATACTTTTGTTAAACGACACATCGACACACAACCAAACTAATTGTATTATTCTTAATGCATATTTAGGTGTCTTCAGTTTAGCGCCAGTCGTGAAACAATACAACAACCAATCTAATTCCAATACGTCATATTATCGCTCGAGATTGACCCCGAGAGTGGCAGCTCCTAACCCGGTTACTGTTGCTTCTAGCGGAATCGGCTGTAAATTAAATCACTGCGGTATTGCCGATTGGTGCAGCAAGGCTTGTTTAAAACCAATACGCAAATATGTAGCTGACGACAAAATGCAAGGACGTAAAAGGAAAAAAATCAAAATCCAAATGAATTCTCAGTAAGAGACAAAACAAATGACAAAAATTATTCTCAAAAAAATGTAGGTTAGTAACGTTTTTGGAAGTGTTTTTTCCAATTTGTCCCATCCTATAAGCGTAATTATGTAGGTATATTTAGTGACATCGACTTCTAATCGGTTTACAACTGCTGACATGAGCTGCTTATGATATAATACGATTAGTCGTATGACTTTGTTTAAAACAAACTGTTAGCATATGTTATACGGTACGCAGGCTATAAGTAGATGTATAGTTGCCTTATACATTTGCTACTCTGTCATAGGAATGAGAGAGCCGTTCGTAATCCGTTTAGGTACAGCTGTTTCCTGTGGTATCGGTCGCAAACTCAATAAATAAGACAGTTGGTTGTATAGGGACGCTTGATAATTTGTTGATATCGTATGTCAACATTATATTTTTTGCCAGGACAGTAGAAAACAAATGTTCCGTTCCTTTGTTTAAGATTTATATTTTTATGACACGACCTTACAGTGTACATATTTCGATTGTATCATACACAAAACAAAAGGTAAGTAAGGTAGAGTTGTAAATATATCAGGTGTTTCCCCATTTGGGCTAGGTATTCCAAATTCGTATGTCATCCAGTTTTGACCTCTTTATTTATATTTGTGTCCTACTACTGTGCTATACGCAATTACGCATGCTATTGATAATATGTACATATAGCATGTAAAAAAATAATCGAATAATACATTTTAAACAGCTTCTCTAGACCAGACTTAGCTTAAGCAAGTCCTAACTTAGTTTATATCCTCAAATAAATTTACTTGATGGGTGCTAAGCGCTGAAGGCGATACAAAGCTTCCATCTCACGTAAAATTTATCTTAAATGCACTTTATTATGCTAAGTTTCATTCCTTTGCGACCGTAGAAAGGTGTTAAGGCGAGAATAAACTTTGGATCAGCTTAATGTATAAGATTTAGCATAGTACGGTGCAAGTTTAAAGCACTCAGAGTATACTCGGGTGCTTCAGTCCTAAAATGCTGGAAAATAAACAAAAGGTGTCAGGTTTCGAGTGGAGCTTTACTGCTTAACCAAGTGGTATCTTCTGCATGAGCAACATGCAATATCGTTTGCGTAACGCGTTTGGAAGCTATGCACATAGCGAATACACTGTTCAAATTTGTAAACCAAGTCATGAAATAATCGTTACACCATAAATCGGCTTCACAATACACATGGGGTCATTTTTGAGCTCTAGTTAGGCTAACTATAACGAACTAGCATAACTATAGAAATAGTTATTCTAGTTCGTTGCCTGACAGTCTACTGCCAACATCGAAAAAACGAAAATCATTATCTGCCTCTTTATCACTCTTGCATATTTGAGTGATTGAAAGGCAGATAACGAACTTCGATGTTGGCGGTTGACCCTCTGGCCTTGGTAGCAATCTGGACCATTTTATTTTACGTTGTCACCTACACTTTTTTTAAATTTATGAATTCCTATGTTATTTCTACTCAGAATCACGAGCTCTTTCTATCCTAATAGGAGAAAATAAAGTTTCCCAAGGTTTTTTTCCCATTCCGTCACCACTTTTCATAGACTTTGTATGGCGGTCACGGAATGGAAAGATCGAAAAACGTATGGAAATATTGGGACAATTTTTTTCTCCTATTAGGATCAAAAGAGCTCATGATTCTGAGTTGAAATAACATAAAAAATCCCAATTTTGAAAAAAAAAAGTGTAGGGGACAACTTTAAATAAAATGGCCCATCTACGCAGTGGCGTAGCGTGAACTAATCTAGCCGTGGGCGAAATCGCATCTGCGAGGCCCTCTTCTTTTACTGTGCCCGAAGGGGCCTCGCGCGAGGCCCCTTTTGGGGCGCGAGGCCGTGGGCGACGGCCCACTTCGCCCACGCCTAGCTACGCCACTGCATCTACGTATTTCCAAATATGTGCAATGTTATAAAATATTCCCACTCAAAGCTTTATGACATTTATGGGTTCTAATAGTCCTAGAGTTTCCACATATCGCATCATATTATTATATATATTTATTATCGGAGAAAGTAGCTTTTATTTATCAATCACTAAACTTTCCGAGCAAAAGTAAACAAGTTCGGCAAAATATTTTCGGCAACACTATCCTCCCCCGGTTATCCTGACAAATGGGGGGTGCATTATTGTGGCATGCCCGGAACCGAACGTAAGACCGAGCGTAATGTATTTTCGGGTTAGTTTCCTTTTGTTGAACACTCGAGGAGATAGCCATGAGGTTTTTCCTGTTCTGTGTATCGCTTGCGTGTTGAGATATTTGTAAGATAAATAAAACGTTTAAATTGGTGCGAACGAGATCGGCTGTAAGTTATGTAATTAAAAGATTAATATGTAAGCTCAGTTCAAATAGGTCCATAGGTCTCTTGAAACTCGCAATGCAAGCATGTTTCCGGCCATATCAGGTCCTAGCTCGATGTATATTTACCATAGTGAAATTACCGAGGAATCCAATTTCATTCGAATTTTTCGTTGTAAACCGGTTAATGTATTCATGCTCGTATCCCACACGTTATGGCTGGCACGAATTTTCGAGGGCAGCCAATTTGCCACGACGTGATGAGAATAACGCGGAATTACCAGCTAATATATATTGTTCCGTGCTATGGCTTCTATCATTTTTGATATGATATCGATTATTATATGGTGTTATTCCTTCGTTTAGCCAACGGTACTCAACAAGGCGAATATGCAGGTCTAACAACTTTTACTACGGGTCCAACCCATACGTTTCGTTTATGATGTTGGTCACTTACGTTGTCCAGTATGATTTATGTGTACCTGTATATATTAACCTGGCAAGTAGCAGAGTATGGCAAAACTTTAAAATGCTACTTTGCATTAGTGTAAACATAACTGATATCCTTTATTCATTACGTAGTTTATCCTTAATACATACTTATTAATTTTCAACAAAATAATAAATGCTTCTATAAAATTTCCTTCAATCATAATAGCCTCTATTATTAGGTTTGTTTGCAATAAAGTTAAGCAGTTAATCTTTTTTTAATCCTCTAAGCCCCCGTAATCGATTAGATTCTGTCGAAATTATTCTTAATTTTCTTCACTTCCAATTAATTGGTTTCTCAAGGCAAAGGCTCTTTAATTTATCTGTAGTCTCCCTGTTATGATTCGTTGATTAGGTGCCTTTTAATGGAATTTATTGTGGCTAATATAGGTACGTAAAAAAAGAAAACGCTTTGATTTAAGAATGCCCATTATGTCAGTTAATTGCAATCGTTAAATAAATACTGGAACATAAATAGGGTTTTATGGGAATAACTCAAACTTAGCATCCATGATTTTTAAAGCTATAATAATAATATTTTGCTATTTAATAACTCGTACTTTTCGACAAGTTACGTTATTGACTTAAATATAACATAAATCAGTGAATTTTGGGGAGAACATATGTCATCTGACATTAGATACGTAACACATAATTAACTGCAACCGGCCAGCTACAAGAACTAGGAGTAGAAATGTTTATATTCTATCAACAACAACACTAGTCTCACAGTCAAGCTAAAGACAAATAAAAGCACGCACTGAATTTAATTAAAAAAATACGCGCAATAGAATGCCTCCGCGCGAGCCCACGAGATTAGCCTACTTTTTTCTTAGAGTATTAGTAAGGCCTTGCCACAACACGCGTTCATCCTGACAAATGTGCCGTATTATTCCCAGCCTTATATTTGTTAGGTAATTTATTGCAGCTTTATTTGCTTTTGTCCGCGGAATGTGATGAACTCGCACCAATGTTTTTTCTCTTACAACTGATTTCTAGATTGTTTATTTTCCTTATTAATTATGGGAATGTACGCGCGAATAATCACATATCCTTTTGGGTGGATATGTGCCTCGTGTTTGGTGTTACTATGCAGGATGGTTTAGACAATTTATTGTAGTTAGTGATCTGTTATCCTTATCTTATGAGAGACAGGCATATTAAATACCTATATATGTGAATGACCTATTTTAATATATTTAATACTTAATGTAATGAATTAATTAAACTTCTGTGATTCGCCCTTCGTGATTACATTATACTTTACTTGTAGTAGCACGCGAATGTGCTGCCATCGTACACAATTTAGAGTAACATTTTTTAAGAAAAAATATCTCGCCTAAATTGGGGGTATTTCATACACGTTTTGTGTGGCGGCCATCGTGCACGTACTTTTTCCTTGTTAGTGAAATAATTGTGTTTTAGCATATTTGTAATAGTGTTTAGTGTTTTTGGGTAAAATGGGAAAACGCAAACATCGTGAAGAAGACGAGGAAGATTACTTGGAGAGGAAAATCCGAAGCCTTGAGAGGAAAAAATCGAAGATTCGTCGTAGGCGCCGTCACCGTAGTTATAGCCCCAGTACGTCCTCCTATACAGATGAATACGAATGTGTGGACCAAGATATCGGTGAACCCGATCCCTTGCTAGAGGATTCGCAATATGAAGGTAAGTTTTTCAGTTACCGTACGTCGCCTTGTCATTTGAAAAAATATGTCGTATGTACATGTAGCTTTGTTTTGTTACGTTGTGCAATGAGTATAGTCTGTAAGGCTATTACCGACCCTAATTTATACCTCAGTTCAATCCGTGAGGTTGAACGTTGTGTAAACGGGGAGCACATAATATTCCTAGAGCATAGTCCGTGAGGCTATGCCGGAATACTTTATACCTACTTATAATACTTTGTCCCAATGAATTGGTATTAGGTACTATCAGTCTAGAATACAGCCCGTGAGACTGTATCACGACTACCCGTGTTTTGCAAGTAATAATTAGTAGTTTCGTATACCTACGTACGTACGTAGAATAACTACGTAGTTATTCTATACTTGTTGGTACATAATTATGTACGCTCACACCAGCGAGCAAGTTGGCGGTTAAAACCCTACCCACCAAATATCGGGCAACTCATAAAGTTTACCGACCCGTGTATACGGTCTGACCAATATCAGTGTTGATTTCTGGTTGAAAATATTCAGTACCTAGATAGGGGTCAGCCAAAGTACCTATTCATATTTTTATGACTGAATTTAAGGCAGTATTGTGAAGAGATCGACTGTAATGTTACAGAATCCCCATTGATCAACGACACTGTATACAACTTAACTGATGATGAGGCCGGACCCTCAACGTCGGGTGGACTGCTTGCTGCCGGCGGGCTGCGATCGGTGGTCGTGCAGAATGGCAGCGCTGCCGCCGGGCCCCGCGCAGTCGACGCGCGGGCTCCCGCGCCCTCTCCCGCGCTCGCGCCCGCCTCCGCTCCGGCGCCTGCGGGCGCGTCCACGACGTCGGCCACACCCGCGCCCGCGCCCGCACCCGCGCCTTCACCCGCAGCCGCTATACAAGAATCTGCGCCGATTATTACCACACTTGATCCCGGTTTATTATGTTTGTTGGGCGACGAGCCCGTAAAAGAAGAAACATTTGGTCCTTGCATTCACGACGATATCTCGACGAGATGGTCAGACATTCTGGTTAATGGAATGAAGGACGATATTAAGAATGATATTTTAAAACGTTACGAAATTCCGGAAAATTTTAAATTAGCGCAAGCCCCTTTAATCAATCCCGAGATCAAGGCCGCGTGTAACGATAATGTTCTAAGACGGGATAATATTCTAAGTGACAAACAAAAATTGCTCGCGACTATTATAACAGGAGTTGCCAATACATTATCGAACTTATTGACAACAGAGTCCACTTTGGACAATGACAAACATGTGATCATAAAGTCGCTCAGCGATACAGGTAGACTCTTATGTCACTTACATTTTTCAGAGACTCAGAGCAGGCGTAATTTCTTGATGCCTAGTCTAAATAAGGAGGTCAAGGACAACATTAAGGACTTAAAGCGCGACAGTTTACTTTTTGGTAAGGACTTACAAGAAAGTCTAAAGTCGATAAAAGCAATGACAAAAACCGGAGCAGAATTAAGGCCAACTGTCGCAAAGCCTAAATGGACGCACAAGCACCAACAGGCAGGACCGTCTACATCCAAGTCTTTAAACTGGAGGGGCCAGCCGTCGTCGGCGGTGCGGCCACCGCCTCGCCAGACGTCAGCGAGGACGAGCTCCACGCGTGGTGGGCGCAGACCACCGCCGCCGTCCCGCTCCCGCCGCACGAGCGACCGCCGAGCGCCGCGTCCGCACGGCCGCAGCTCGCGCCGCTAACACCGGATGCCGATGTCCAACCTCAGGCTGGTAGACTTAAATTTTTTTATGAAGAATGGTTAGGCATAACCAAGGATCCTACAATATTGTCATGGGTCCGTGGTGTGCGTATTCCGATATCGGACTGTATATCTCAATCGAATTTTCCTGTTAACAAACCCGAGTCGGTTTCGCATGAGACGAGTATGAACGAGGAGGTTGAAAAACTTATTCGTTGTGGTGCCATACAAGAATGTGAACCATGCCAGGGTCAATTCTTGTCGAGTATTTTTCTTATTAAGAAGAGCAATGGAAAAAATAGATTCATTCTAAATTTAAAATCATTAAATAAGTTTATATCTACCCCTCACTTCAAACTCGAAGATTATAGGACAGCAATGAGACTTATATCAAAAAACGCTTACATGTGTTCGATAGATTTAAAAGACGCGTATTTTGCTATAAATATCGACACAGAATATAGAAAATATTTACGTTTCCTTTGGCAAGGTAAAACATATGAATTCCAGGTGTGTCCCTTTGGGCTAAATATTGCTCCCTACATATTTACGAAGTTAATGCGTCCTGTTGTACAATTCTTGCGCAATCAAGGTTTTTTATCAGTCGTATACTTAGACGATTTGTTACTCTTCGGTGACACGTATTCTAACTGCTTACGTAACTTTAATGTAACAAAAGACTTGTTAGAATCATTAGGTTTCATAATAAATGTTGATAAATCGGTAGATACACCGAGTCGTACGGCAAATTTTCTTGGGTTTAGCTTCAATTCTGCCGATTTTACAATTAACATTCCATGCGAGAAGCGACAGAGGATCAAAAACGAGCTTTTATACTTTAAATCCATTAAAAGATGTAAGCTTCGTAATTTCGCACACTTGATAGGATTATTAGTTTCCATTTGTCCAGCAGTACCGTACGGCTGGATGTATACCAAGAGACTTGAAAGAATCAAATTTCTTTATTTAGATAAAAATGATGACTATGATCAGTATATTAATATTCCGGATGCCTTAAATGATGATTTAGATTGGTGGCTAGATAACATAGACACTTGTAGCAATCCGATACGGACAGGTAGTTATCAGTTAGAGATATTTTCCGATGCGTCCCGAACAGGCTGGGGAGCTCGTTGCTCTGATATGAGAGCCAGTGGTCAGTGGTCTACTCGTGAGCTTAGTCAACACATTAATAGTCTAGAGTTAAATGCCGCGTTTTTTGGTTTAAAAATATTTGCTAAGGATTATAGAAACTGTGAAATTTTATTAAGAATCGACAATACCACTGCGATTTCATATATCAATCACATGGGTGGAGTTCGATTCCCACATCTGAGCGATTTAAGCCGACAAATATGGCAGTGGTGCGAGGACCGTGATATATATATATTTGCTTCGTATGTTAGTTCAGGAGACAACTATATAGCAGATGCAGAATCGCGCCGAAAGCATGCAGATATAGAGTGGGAGCTAGCTGATAGTGCCTTTCGGAAAATTTGTAATAAATTTAAGAAGATTCCAGAGATTGACCTTTTTGCTAGCCGAGTAAACAAAAAATGTCCTAGATTTGTTTCGTGGCATCGTGACCCTGACGCGTACAAGATCGATGCGTTTACCATATCCTGGTCGTCGTATTATTTTTACGCTTTTCCACCATTTTGTCTAATACTCAGGGTGATGCAAAAGATTATAATAGATAAGGCGGAGGGCATGGTTGTTGTGCCACTGTGGCCTACACAACCCTGGTTTCCCCTCTTTGAGAGATTGTTGATTTCTGAACGAATAGAACTCCCACCTAAACCAAATTTATTGTCCTCACCTTACAGTGTCGAACACAAGATGCACAGGAGTCTTACCCTGGTTGCCGGAGTGTTGTCCGGGCGGCGTTCATGAGGCAGGGTACTCCTCCAGATGCGGCAGACATCATGTTAGCCTCACTCACAGATACTACTCTTAAACAGTATAATTGTTATTTAAAAAGATGGTATTTGTTTTGTAATGTTAAAAGTTACAATATGTTTGATGCCGGTACAGCAGATGTATTAGATTTTTTTACGTTACTTTTTAATCAAGGCAGTCAATTTGGCTCAATTAATACCGCGAAAGCAGCATTGTCACTAATTTTGAACACTAATGTTATAAATAATCCAACCATAAAACGTTTTATGATTGGAGTATACAAACTTCGGTCTCCAAAGCCACGATATGATTGTACTTGGGATCCTTCAATCGTTCTTAATTATTTAAGTTCTTGGTATCCAAACGAAAGTCTTTCTTACGAGCATCTTTCTAGAAAGTTAATAACTCTTTTAGCTTTAGTTACAGCACACCGTGTGCAAACCTTATCGTTGATTAAACTTAGAAATATTCATAAATCTAACCGAAAATATATTATTGACATAACGGATAAAATTAAGACATCAGCGGTTAATCGCTTGCAGCCAAAATTGATCCTGCCTTATTTTGATGAAAATCACTCAATTTGTCCTGCAAGGACTTTAGAATGTTATCTGGATATTTCATCTACCAAACGTTCAAGTGATTGTGATTTTCTTTTGACTAGTTTTAAGAAACCATTTAGAAAAGTTTGTTCACAGACCTTGAGTCGATGGATCAAAACCACTTTGCTCGAGAGTGGTATTGATACGTCGATCTTTGGATCTCATAGTACGAGACACGCAAGCACTTCAGCAGCCAACCGGCTGGGGGTGAATATAGAACTGATTAAAAAGACCGCCGGTTGGTCAGATAATTCCCTGACATTCGCTAGGTTCTATAATAAAGATGTTCTTGCGGACTCGTCCGAAGTGTTTGCTCGTACAATATTACAACATGTTAACAATAATTGAGGGGTCTGTTGATTATAGTTAAACTAACAGGGACTTGTTTTTGTTTTATTTTTCATGTTACCAACATAACATACATGTTTCAATTCCTTTGCTATTTCGTGTCACTCTAAACATCTACAAGTAAAGTATAATGTAATCACGAAGGGCGAATCACAGAAGTTTAATAGATAATCAAACGAACTTACCTGTAAGTGATGTTCGATCACTATTAAACGATGTGATTCGCCCGAGTGATTACAACCCTCCCTAACCCAAACTGGTCAAGCTTCAGATTCTACCCATTAGGACACGAAATAGCGCACCTATTTGATGGCCTTTTTTATAGGAAACGTGTATGAAATACCCCCAATTTAGGCGAGATATTTTTTCTTAAAAAATGTTACTCTAAATTGTGTACGATGGCAGCACATTCGCGTGCTACTACAAGTAAAGTATAATGTAATCACTCGGGCGAATCACATCGTTTAATAGTGATCGAACATCACTTACAGGTAAGTTCGTTTGATTATCTATTATCTACTTATTAAAGTCACTCAACGAAATGTTGAAATACATACAAGTGTATATCTTTATTATCTATCATTTACGATATTGTTATACTACTTAAAGTACATTTGATATAGAGATTAAAGAATCTGACTACAGAATAGATATGTAGGTACCGAATAAAAACAAAAATAGAAATTTTTCATTCAGTTCATTTTCAGACAACCAGCAGGTTCAATTACTCTTTTAGTATTGTTTCGAGACTTTCTAGACCCATACTGTAAATAAGAACAACAGCTGTGTAACTCATTAGGCCAATCCTTTTACCTAAACTACGTAAGCCTTGAACGAAAACTGGAAAGTTTGTTCAAGGACACGATGGAAGGCTAGCGGTGCCTTTAGCTTGTATTATGATTTATGGCATACGCCTTTATGCTATATTTATAGATATCACTATCGCTATACGCTGTGTCTTTCTTCTCGATTTTCCGCCTAACCTAATGACTCGTTCCTTCACTCACACAGACGACAAACAAACATAACAAAGTAACTCAATTATACCGTTAGTGCGAGACCTATTTGTGACATTGAATTTTTCCTCCGATTCCTCTCGCACGGCTTGTTGTTTAAGTGAATTTAGTTAAATTACAGGAGTGTTATTTAGATGAAGACACGATAATTCAGTTTGCTCGTGGCCCGAGACGAGCATTATTTATTCAAATCGAGTTAGAGGAACGTGAGTCTGTGGCCCGAAAACGACACCGGTGAAGGAGATTTTAATTTTACACGAACATATTAATTTTGCTAACTGCGTTTGCGTGCGTGCGATAGCGTGAGGGTGTCGTGTTTTAATTTGTACCGGGATGTGACTTTTTTTATTTATATTTTTGTTGCATTTTAAAGTGAAAACAATTTGTCAAAAGTATATTACATTGTTATGTACACAATAGAAGATGATCACGATGACGATGAAGACCAAGTAATAAAAGTTCAGATACCGCCAAGGTCCAAGGCCACTGAGCCACTGGCGACTGAGTCCGAACATTCTAACTCTGATATGAAACCGTATCATCGACATCCACTCGTACGCTTTATACCTATTGATCAAACGCCAATCCCAAACGTGCGGTGTAATCCTTTACCGACGTCAAAGAATAAATTAACACAAAGGCGTCCGCCCGGTCAAATGGATATAACTGCCAAAGGACACGGCGGGCCAGATTAAATGAAACGGAAAAGTGAATAAAACGGTAAAAAGGAGACAAAAGGTGCACCTGACCCATCAACCCCAAGGGGAATTGTTAAGTTATTTTTCTTTAATTACTGACCCCTTTCAAAGGTATCGTATTGAATATCGGTAATTACGGAGAGCCTTTAATCAATCCAGTATTTTTATTAGCGTTCCATTTCAAATGAAAGTTAATTAGTGTGTATTCAGGTCATTTGACGAGATATGAATCATTTTAATGAATCTCGGAAGCGAGTAGTTTTGGCTTGTGTTGCATACGATTTGTTTCTGTTAAAGATTTTGAAGTTTACTTTATTGCTTACTTACTCATTGGTCTCCATTACATATTTATTCTATTTAATAATGTCCCTACATCGTAATATTGAAATGAATACAAAAGCTTTGGAATATGCCAATAATCAAACCAGAGAGTTCTTGACTACCGCTTTCAGCGTCAAATCGACATTTATACATAGGTATACTCTGTTAATTAAAGTCCAAGACATTTTTACACGTAATACACTGATTGGTATCCAGGTAGAAAACCTTGTTATAACTGGAAACAAGCGGTATATGCGTAACGCCCGCTATCACGATGTTCTACTGTTTTAGCTTATCTTGACAAATGGTGTACATTACCAGGATACAGCGAAGAATAAGATGTCGCGCTTGCCCAGATATTGTTATTTGTTTACTTTAGTTCTGTGGTATATACTGCTGTACCTAAGGCTTGTCCTTTGAGAACTTGTAGTTTGGATTCATGGGAAAATAGCAATTCTTGTTTTATTTTTAACCCTGTTATAATTAATTTCATAACTATATACATAACTATATCTAACTGACAATTTGTTACTATTGGTTAGCTTCACGAGTGCACAGAGCAACTGAGTTTAAAATATATTGTAACTTAAATTCTAGATTCAAATAATTGACAGTAATTCTACTGCAGGACTCAAGAAAGAAAACCGCCAGAAAACTTAGCGGGCCTTTATCCTTTCAAATCATTACATTGGATCTGCGAGTATAGCTGGAAACAAATTATCGGACGCGGCTGACGGACGCGGCTCACAGCCGCGACTTATAGGTATCTAGATAATGAATATACATTGAACTGTGCAAACTATCGGAGGTAAGTCATGGATGTAACCTTGAGCCTTCGGACATCCGACAGAAATCTGGCGCGCTGGATGTTCCTGACTGTGCACACTTTTATGTCGCGCGCGTCAGCCGCGTCCGTCAGCCGCGTCCGATAATTTGTTTCCAGCTTATAGATCTGATGGCCTATTTGAAAGTGGATAATTTATAATATGACCTGCGCCAGCTACCCGCGCCAAACAAATACCATTCCAGACTATGTTCTATAAACTGTAATAGCTTGACATTTCTTTAATAATAAAAGATTAAATATAAACTGTAAATATGTATTTTTAAACACATAGCTAAGTTTGTACAATTTATCAAAGCTATTTACAACCGAAGTTTTTAAACTTTTGGAAAATGTGACTGAATTGCTTTGGTTTAGAATATGTTGTTTCGTCCTTTACGATTTACGAGGGTCGACCGATGTGGTAACTTATAGGGTCACAGTACAATCTTGTCCTTA
Source organism: Cydia amplana (assembly GCF_948474715.1). NCBI lineage: Eukaryota > Metazoa > Arthropoda > Insecta > Lepidoptera > Tortricidae > Cydia > Cydia amplana. The sequence continues at coordinate 8,810,907 of NC_086084.1, forward strand.
TAAGTAGTCGAAGCATTTTGTACCTTAACGCTGTAAAGATAAGAACGGAGTTGCCATGTAAATCTTTGGTAGAATAATTGCTTATAGAACAAGCTTAGGAAATGTAAAGCTTGAACTATGTAGTCTATGTACGAAATTGAGGCCAATAAATAACTTGAACATTTTGTTTTGAACTGAGATTGTTTTGATTTACCTACATAACGAGTAATATTGTGTTAATTCCACTGGAATGCGTTATCTGATGGCAAGATTGTGCCCCCGCCATAACTACACAAGTGCAATTTTTTTGTTTCGCTATATTTTTTTATCGTAAAATTGTATCTGGATAGCAGGCCTAAGTCCTAAGGCTCAAAGAAAAATTGAGTATGTAGTCAGTACGGCCCGTAGTCCTACCAGTAGTACTATTGTTTTATACTCAAACACACCCAAGTACTTAAAATACTTTTTTAATGTTATTGTATTTATACAGCACCTTGTACAGCACTTTGATTTTTTTTTTACGAACTTGTTAAAGGGCTCACAGACAAAACAAAACAGTCCTTTAGAAGTTCGTACACGCCAATTTCGATAAGCACAACATTTTAAAACAAAATGATGGGTTTTCTATTAAGTCCTACTGGTAGGACCGTGGTACGCTATGACTACACAATTGTTGTAGGAGCTGGGTCTGAATAAGAAAGTTAATAAGTACTATGGGTAGGACCTTGGGCCTTAGGAGGCTATAGTAAGTTACATTGTAGATAATAATTTGTTGTATTGACACCTACTTCATACAATCAGTACTTAACCAGTAAACCGGTCAGAGTAGTTTACTAAAAAACATCGAAATCAAACTTGTCAATATTTACAACAATACTTAAGTAAATAAGTAAATATTATTTATTGCACCAATAATTATACATTTATATACATTTAAAATTAAAAAGAAATTTTAACGGAAAATAGAACCAGGTAACAACAGGCGGTAATAATATGTAGGTACAGCAGTATTTTCTGCTTGCGACCAATTTTAAGTGCCGCTTCTCAAAATAAAAACAAAACAATAACATTTCCGGCATAAATCAAAGTTATTTTCACTGCATACTTGATTTAGATTCACGCATAGTATTTCTATAAAACAAGGGAGTTTCTAATTTAAATGTGCAACTTAAACCGTTTCGCTCGTATCTAGCACGACGGGGTACATGTACCAATTCTGTACAAGGACGCTATGAATAATTTCGGTGTAACCATGTCGCCGTGCCAGCTAGCGACAGCCCTGCGATAGGTATGCTACGTGTAAGGTTTTCTGGAGATAACGAGGTGGAGACATGCTACACTGCATGGTGGAAATGTAAGGGTTGACACAAAACTGGAACAACATGGTTTAGTGATACTTTTATGCAGCCAAAATCAGAAGTGTTAAAAGGTTTCCAGAAGCTAAAGTTTCAGAAGTCGCAGAAGTCTAGGCATTTGGTACGAATCTGATCAATACATGCAAACAAATTTCAATGCAGGGGAGTCACTTAACTCTGCAGCTTACTGGACGTTTTGCTGTATTTCCGAATGAGTGAGTGGCCTTTGCTACTTGTTATTAAATTTGATATTATGTAACAAAATTTCCATCTTCCACAATCCGCTTCATATACATTAACTCACATTTTCCCTGTAGCACATGCAGACCCTAGGTAGGATCATTATATTGTAGTTGATTGGCGTCCGACATCACTACGCTAAGACACGTCGTCCCAAGGTCACGCCCATGCCATCCGTGTCTCAACCAGCGTGAACATAAGGATTAACCCGCGCTTTATTACTTGAAATAACTCAAAATTTTCGTATAACCATGACGGAATCCCTTCAGGCCGTCATTCCAGTTAGATCGAGCGCAAAGAGGCCGGTCATTAAAGCCGGGCCGGCTAAGGGTCGGCGCACACGATCGGAGCCATGAATACAATTATATACCCCTGGTACGACCGCCTGAGGATTAAATTCTCTGGCCCGATGAATCTCAAGTTCTGGGCTTCAAATTGCTATCAGGCTTAATGATATCTGTGATATATGTTACGGATTACAACATTTTAATAGGGTATGTACTCGGATGTCCTAAAACGATTAAAATGTTTTGTTATGTAGATCATTTTTTAAAGAAGATGATAGTGTGATAAAATGCCTTTATTGTATTGCTCATGCTTTGTATAAAGAGCTCTACACAAGTTCACTATTAGATGTTCTCAAACTGCCTGAAGACCTCTATCAAGACAACCATATCTACTTCTGCTTGAGTCAAATGAATAGAGTTAGACCAAGATAAGTCTGCAGCGAAACGTCAAACTTCTATGACTTTATGACGTATAAATAACACTTGCACAGTCTGTGCTGTCAAAATCGTTGCCGAGTTATCTTGGTCTAACTCTAGGTATATAATTAGGTATGATATTTGTAAATTATAAGCGAAAGCTACAATGTATTAAATTTTATTCCTAATTTAAACGTGAAGCTTCTTATTATGAAACGAAGGCATACAAACACAAAATAAACTTGATAGTGGCAAGCTGTATAAATATTTGTAATTGGGCACGGGTAATCAAGCCGCACAATCGTGTTAGTCTGGCCTGAAAAGACTAACCTAACACAATACATTCTAGAACGTTTCTAATATTAATTTTATCGCACCATTAATTTTAACCACGCCAATATTGGCTCAATTTGTAATAAATTGTATTAAACCGTTGATTGCCTAAAATGTGCGGTAGAATGTGTGTTATTTTCTAAATAATTATGTTTGACCTGGCAACTCGTGTAACCAAAGCGGGCTATTAAATATTTCGGCCCCTGCATAATAAGGGTCGGGATTTTTTCATATTTGATGGTGAGTTTAATGAGAATAAGCATTATTAATATAGAGTGTTATCTACCTTTCAATGGGTGGCTGTTTATATTGTAATACATGTGCACATTATGGGGATATTTCAAAGATCTGAGTTTTAGGTACACTTGGATTTTGCAATACATTCAAACCGTCAGACAAACGAAAAACCCTAAAAAGCGACTACAGCGACAAACGCGACAATAAATAGCATCTGGCGGTCTAGCATGAGTTGCGTTCTCGCGCGCGACTCCATACGTCTTGCGCGACTTCAAGTATGGAGTCGCGCGCGAGAACGCAAGTCATGCTAGACCGCTAGGCGGGCCGCACGCTTGTTTGCCATTGTGGTGCTGGCTGTCGCTGTTAGTAATAGTTCTAAAACTTATTGGTTAGAGATGGGAATCAAACTCAACACCTCCGATTTGGAAGCCGCAATCACTTCATCTTAGATTTAATGAATAATTAATATTTTTTTGATTAATGATATCAAACTAACGCTTTGTTTAAAACTGCACATCCAGGCACTTTACCTAATCAAGCGAAACATCGATTCGAGAGAAACGAGAACGAAACACGTCAGTGTCCAGCCAAACTCGAGAATTCATCCCCTTTGTTTTCTGAAACCAACCAAACGAAACCATTGCGTCCGCAAAACAAAAACACACCCGTACGTCCAATACAAAAGTTCCCGGCTAGTTACAACCTACAACTTCACAAGCTGAACGGTATTCGAAAAGTTTTAACTCTCCAAGAATGCACCCCGTCTTAATTACTGAATAATTTTATGCGCGCACAGAGAACAAGAAAAACACAAAGACTAACATAGCCGAAATGCTAAAGTTTCTCCTTAAGAACCGTTAGGGGACGCTAACAATGCCGCCATGTTTGATTCCTGCGAACAAAGAGATGGCACAATGGGCCGGAGGAAGCTTTATTCGCAAAACTAGCAGTAACAGTACTCGTAGTCGTAACTAACGCCGACTACCCTGAATACTCGCATAGCAAATGTGATGATTGACGTTACTCTAAAAAACGTGACTCATTTGTTTTGGTCTACTTCTGTGTCATACATTCAGCAGTTGAAGTAGCTCAGCGGGTGAGGGGTTCAAATCGAGCTGAGCACAAGCCAGTTAATACGATATAGAATGAAAAGTTAATACACAACAAGTTATAAAAGGCAAAGTGGTCAGTAAATGGGTTGAACATATTAGCCGCAGAACTATTTACTGTAGATACGTGTAGACGTGTTCTTTAGTAAAACCACTTATTTCTCTTAATTACCTAGATCTAAGGGCATTCTGTGAATTGCCGAAGGCTTAATCTTCCCTTTTGTATAGTCGCTTAATACTAATTAGTTACTCATAGTTGAATACCTACCTACTAATAATAAATACATAAATAGAGCTCGGAGAAACAAATTCTTTGCCAGTAACTTGAACTCCATGTGGTCGACTAGTACCTAAATACTTAGTGTACCTACTATCATTGATTCGTTCAGATTTTATTGCTTTGCATGTTAGTATTTTCCATATATCAGATGATTATCTGGGGCGAAACTGACTCTCTCCTTCATTACAACAACAACCGTATCTTGGTGTAATAATAAGTAATACAAAAGCAAGCATTGTTTGTAGTAGAGCCTCAATCCCATTAGAAACCAGTAAGTGTAGCTCAGCTATTACCATTATCATCCCGAAGAAATTCACACGGGACGGGAATCTCTGCGGAGAGCGCAAACGACCTCTCTCTCTCATTTACAGCGGTATACTAATTCGGGATACGCAATTTTTCGGCCGTTATCCCCTCCCCCTGTTTACTCCCCCGCCCCGGTGGACGTGATCCGAAAACAAATGCGTACACTTTTAGAATACTGTATTTGTTCTCGCTAACTCGACCGTTGTTCCGAATGGAATGCGATGGACAATGTTGTTCTCGGAGAATCTTGTTAGGTACAATATAATAAATGTCCAGTTACATACGATATTTTCTTGGAAGGCGTGATTGTGGAATGAAGAATATATATTTTCCTTGCAATTTCTGTACATTATTTGGGCATCTTATGCGAACTGTGAAGCAAGCCGGAACAACGGTCCTGAGAGGTCTAACAGCATCAAGAAAGGCCTTTGATTATTTTCATATCGAGAGCCAGAAACATGACCAGCCATGATTCTTCCACGGATCGGGATTCCATATTATCCAACAGTTCAAATCTAGACTTAAAAAGTTGTACATTAATAATCAAAAAGAGTTTGAGAATATACACGTGACCAGCCCGTGAGGGATGCGTTCATAAAGTTAACTTTTAGGTAAATACTAACCACGCGAAACATATGCTATACTGTTCCTATATTAAGTACCCCGTAAGGAAACTATTGTTACATACTAATGTTTTGGTTTGTATGTGAATTTCATAATTTAAATATGATTTAATCTTAATTCCATTCCAATTAGCTGACCAAGGGCGGGTTTAAATTCAGCAAGCTGTACCCGCACCTTTTTCATTACTTACACAATTTGTTGCACAATGTTTAGATAAATACTTACCTACCTACTTACTCCATATACCTAAGATGGACTAATTACCTACCTAACCCTTATATTATACCTATAAGAACGGATGTAAAAAGTAATGAAATAAATGCATTTGTATTTGTATATTAAGAAAAGACGAAGTATAAGATTATTTTAATAAACCTTTGTCGAAAGCCTAATGTGCGGCTTAATATATTATTATAGAAGTACACAGTCACAGGAAAACCTATACCTAAACAATATTTATACCTTGGGCTAACCACGTCCAATATGTTCTTGCACTGTTTATATTACCTCCCATATCACTTTCCAATCTCATATAAATTTAGCAAATTTACTGCCCCTACCCTCCCAATATAATCCAATTACTAAACAAGTTATTTAGCAACGTCTTCGCCATTTTCCTTCGGACCCCATTTCATATCTGTATGGAGTAATTATTATCCAAGCTATTGTTTAGTTGGAAATTAGAAACAGTAGGGACGAGTGAAATATGCGTTTACTGGCCACGCGTGGCTTAACGGCCAATCACAAAGCAATAAACACTTTATTGCTAACGGGCTAAGGGTGTTAATAGCCTGTCACATTACGAGGTATCCCGCAAGGGTGGGTCTTCGGGCTTAGGGAATAAGATACACATTTAAGCGAGCACAAAAAACGTGTATTGAATAGGAATCGGAATTCTAAGGTATCAATTAAGTGAAATTACTTAGTCATGCTTCGATAGTCGTTGATGAATCGTTATTACGTATTACTATTAATACCTACGTTGTTTTTTTTTTTTATGATATAGGAGGCAAACGAGCAGACGGATCACCTGATGGTAAGCGATTACCGCCGCCCATGGACACCCGCAACACCAGAAGGGTTGCAAGCGCGTTGCCGGCCTTTAAGATGAGAGTACGCTCTTTTCTTGAAGGTTTGAAGGTCGTATCGGTCCGGAAATACCGCAGGCGACAGTTCATTCCACAATTTGGCTGTGCGAGGCAGGAAGTTTCTGGAGAAACGCACAGTTGAGGACTGCCAACCATCTAAGTGGTGAAGATGGTAATGTTGTCGCGTAGGGCGATGGCGAAAAGAAGCGGCAGGGATTAATCCGAACAATTCCTCGGAGCACTCCCCGTTATACATGCGATAGAAAATGCAGAGCGAGGCCACTAGGCGAGGTTTCTATGTTAAGCTTTGTCCTCGTGACATGAATGAGATATCCCTAGTTTACAACATGCTATTTCTATTATAATTATAACCATATTTACCTAAGTATTTATTTAATGTAAGATTTGGATACATTATGATGAATTTGTGTATGCCTACATTATACAATATAGGTCATACAGAACATTGTTTTCTATGGAGCCATCTCCGAAATAATATCGACGTATGGACTCGCTATATGCATCAAAGTGTCATTCAATAGAACTTGCTAACTTATGCAAACAAAAGTTACTAGTAAATTGACATTCAGTGTCAATTTTAGTATGGCGGTTTGTTTACATAGTTTGCAAGTTCTATTGAATGACACTTTATGTACATAGTGTAGTAGGTAGACATATTGGTCTTGTCTGTACAATCACCCAAGCGACTGTGCTAGAATCAGCGTCCGACTGAATCACCTCCGGGATCATATAAGACTCGTCTAGTATCATCACTTGGGTGATCCATACCAATGATCATAAAGAATATCGTGGTGTGTCCGTGATTCTCTTTCTGCAATCAATAATTTAACGAGATACCCACGTCCTACACTCCTATATCCTTAGAATACTTAATGGCCACCAAAGATAGCCTACCCCAGCCTTGGCTTGAGCTAACAAAACACACTTCAAAACTAAAATGTCGTCTCTCACTTGGGTTCTCCTTACTTAAGTCATTTCCTTACTGAGACGCAGATAGGTCCGAAAGCGGTTATTTATCGGTTGTAATTCAAAGTGCAAAGACCATTTGTCAGCCGCCCCTTTGGGGTGAGACGTAACTGAATACCAGGTAGCCCCGTTTACAAGGAATTATGGTGCGTCTTGCCTATGCATTGACATTTAATTGGTAGGGCGAAATTGTAAGAAAGGAAGATCTAGCTAATTTAGGCAGAATTTTTAAAATATTTGGTAGTGAATGTTTTAAACATACATATTTTCTAGGTTCAACGCTGTACTGTCAAACTTTGCAACATGATTGTTAATTATTTGTAACTCCTAAGATTTATACTTGTATATAGGTATATAAGTAATTTATATATTTCATTTCATGTTAACTTATTAATCGATAAAAACGAAACTTTTATCAAAATTTTCGAACTACTTAGATTGTATTTAATTTTAGTTATTTATTTCTTATTAAAGTTTTTGCGTGTTTCACAATACAAGCACAAGCCTCTCAATCGAAAAACGGCGAAAGTTGAATAACAAGTTGTAAATTGTAAATAAACATAAATAAACATGCCCAATTAAATGCATAGTTACATTACCCTAACTCGCACCATTCGGCCCACTATACATCGCAACTTCTGTGGGTATATTAACTAGGAAAACCTGCAAACTAAAGCATTTGTTAACTAACACAGAATTAAAGTTACCGAAACTTTCGGTAAACTGTCTGGCAAGTTTATGTGCTGACAACAGGTGAGCATTAAGATTATATCTATGGACTATTCCGTGGGACAAACATGTTTGCGTACACTGGCGTGCATGTAAAGTGGGCGGAAGTGCTCGCAGAACTCTAATAAATCTGAAGTGTGGTAAATCACGAATTATTATAGATGAAGTGACTTATAGGTAGGTAAGTATATTTTAGCAGTGTAAGGTGAAAACACAATTAAATGGTCTCATCGGAAGACCAGCGCTGGAAGCCACCAGCAACATGCTGAGATGAGGCCATTTCGTGGCACTTTAATCTTATTTTGTGTTTTCTTTCATATGTATTGTCTGTGCTTACGAATAAATTATATTCTATTCTAAATATATAATTTATCCGTATACCGTATAGATACCTAAAATTACGAATCAATCTAGGAAGCAGCACCGCAGAAAAAGAAGCGTAGAAGAAGTACAGTCAGCAATAAAAGTGTGTGTAACACTAACATTTTCGTCAGTTACTTATCGGTTGTACTGTACAGCCATTAGCCATTCTCAACAGTTACATAGTAGGTTTAGATGTTATAGGCCAGGAAGATTAGTAGGCCATACAAATAAAGGTCTTACGCAGCCAAGTTTTTAACTAAATTTTTAGTAAACAACTTAGATACCTAACAACTTGTTAAATTAAGTGGTAGACCTGTGATAAGTACGCACAGTGCAGCTATCAGATACTGCAATAAGGACCGTGAGTACCTACTTGGTTTTAGTGCCGTAACAGAATCAGAATATCAACCTGATCTGTTATTGTTATGATATCGACGACTATAAAATATCACGTCTCGCAGTGAATTAACTGCCTTAGTTGCGTTACGTACAGTAAACGTTATGTTATGGGTACTGTCTACCCATAGACAACTGTCAAACTTCCTATTACATGACATTTTAACGGGATGACTTCATGCGCAACTTTGTAACACCGGTCCCAAGTGTACACATTGGAACGTCCAGATCCCATCACCTCATTCCACGAATATATGAGTTGGGTCGCAGGAATCACTAATTTGATTGTAAAGAATATACAACTGTATTTGGTCGCTTGAATCTCATAGACATCAACGTACTTCTTATTTGTATACCTAAACCTTGGGCTTACTTTATGGTACAGTCAGCAGCAGAAGTCGCTAAGCGTGCCAGGTGTTCAAAATGATCTTGACGCGACTTTATTGTTAAGAGAATAAGAGCGTGTCAAGGTAATTTTGAACACCTCGCCCGCTTAGCAACTTCTGCTGCTGACTGTAACTGTAACTTGGTAGGTTTTAATTCTTGGAGACAAGATAGTAATTTACTTGCTATTAATATTAAGCTCAATTCAAGGACCTAACCCCTCATGTGTACAATTTGTGCCCGACTAATAAAACTTGTCAACCCTTACCGTGCGACATAACGAAAATAATTCCTCCACCTATTTACATTATAAAGGAAGCTGTGGAAGTAGGCCACGATTTAGGTCAATAAATATTAATGTAATTAGGAGCAGTAGCTCTGTTATTTAGGGGCCCGATTCGGATTATGTAACAGACATCTATTAGATATCTTTTAGACATCGTCAAGATACGATAACGATATGTTTAAGATCTAACTTGTCAAATTTGACATTTCCGCGATTCTGGAGATACTCTTGAACGATTTCCACAAGATATTACTTAGAGATCTAATTCACATCTAATAGATATCTAACACGATCTATCGTAAAACTGACATTGGTTGCCCGAATTGCGCTGCAAAAGAGAACTAGTTGAAATCTAAACTATAACGTATCTAGAATGGATCTAGTACGTGTCGTCTCTTGTGAATATGTTTCTTTATCTGAATAATAGACCCAGTTGTTAACTTGTCTCTCTGCCAGAATTAGGTAATACCAGATGCCTAAATAACTTCCAATTTATCATTGACGTATAGACGAGGATGCCTGTTTGAATTTTAAAAACCACATCTTAATATATTATTGGCATCTGTGCATGTCGTCCCCATTTATAAATCAAATGAATGAATCTTATCTTATATGTTAAGCGAAGGTATTAGTAATAGATTAAGATAACGTTGTTAAAGTAAGCCATAATTTTTACACGATATAATGTCATTTGTATTGTTTCAGGTAAACTAGTGCTACGCATTTTCTGCTACGAGCTACGATGTACAATACGTCTACAAGAACCGCTCATGCTACGTATAACAAGGACATATAAAGTCATGCTTAAGGTGACAGTCCATTTCCAACCGCAGCTGCACTACTGTACATTTTACTATGGAAATTGACAGTAACAGCGACGCGTTCAGTACCAGTAGTGCAGCTGCGGTCAGAAATGGAATGTTACTCTTAAGGGTGACGATAATGGAACAGTGAAGTTGAACCTGTATATTTAATTCCTTTTAAGCAACAGGCGACATACTTAGTAATAAATACTTACTCACAAAGGTTTTTGAGTGGTGACCTCGTAACATATATATAATGGCCTCGTAAAAAAAGAAGTGGATTTTTGTAATGATATGGAATATTGATTATCTGATAATGAGGAACGAAGAAATAAAGAAAACTATTCATTATGTGTTAGTAGATATTTTTCTTACACTTTAAATCTGAGAGCGAGTTATCCAAGTTTTTCAGGCTTGCAAATGAAAACCACTATAAAAATGGCAATATTAGTACGCGAGTCCAACTAAGTTTTATCTCTGTAGTCCCGCCGCAAGGCAAGTTTCACAAGTAAACGAGTTAACTTAAACGATTTCCTCCTCCAAGAAAAAAACTCACAAGTAATGGCATTTGCTGAAGTTCGAGCTCTACATAGATGAGCATAGTGTATGTAACAGGACCCGATGAATGATAATTTATAAGGTTTTTTTTGTAGAAGCTGTATATAAGAATAAAATAAAATATGTAGGTTGTCTACACAGCATAAGTTAATATAGTACTAAAGTAGCGTAAATCGACAGTTTGATAAAGTAGGTACTATCAAAAGTATTGGCTTCCAGTTACGCTCACATTGTATGAGAAGACAACAATATTTTATATAGAACTAGAAAAATACCAGTCCTTGACTCTGAAATTTGAATAAGGATCCTGAATGCCCTAAAGTTTGAGTTAGATTACTGTTGTTGTCCTGATCAGGAGTAGAAAAATCACGAACTATCTAAAAATAAAGTTAAACGACGCTTTTAAATTGTTTCAACAGCACTTATAAGAGTAAGTAAGTTACCAGTCACAATAATATTAACGAAAGTAAGAAAAGCGGGTTATCAAAAATGAATCTCATTAGCGCGTCGTTAAATATTGAAGACTTCGCGAAGACTTAAGCCTAATTGTTGCTTAATTAATGAGCGTGAATCAGAGCGTCAAGTGTGACATGCCACAAAGTGTCAATCTAGTATAATTAAATAATGTATTCATGGAGACATAATACATATATTTGCGTAAAAATTGTATTGGATTTTATTGGCTAGGTGCAAAGTTAATGGTGGGGGATTTAGCGACGCCAACGCACCACGTGGTGAAAATATGAACTTTTGTGGGACGAAATCTTCATACTATTTAGCAGCTGCCAACTATCAAATAAGCCAGCGGTTATCAAATCTTTTCTTTTTTACGGAACCCTTTTGGAAAACGAAATACTTGATGGAACCCTACAATACGGTGGCGGCATAGTAAAATTTTTCGAGGCGACTAAAGCATAGTGTTCTAAATTCTTGCGGAATCCCTGCAGGGGTGTCGCGGAAGCCTAGGGTTGGTTCCGCGGAAAACACTTAGAGTATGGCTGAAATAAGCAATATGTCGCATTCCCACTAGGGCGGCGCCACAGATATGCACGGAGCGAATAAATCACGAATCATACTCTTATTATCATCCATTATGGAAAAGTCAGGATTGTTGTCTGCCTACTTTCTTTCAACATCAATCTTCGTTCTAGGTTATTATGACTCTCCAACTTTATGCCATTGCCGCGATATCACAAAATTTGTAATGTTTGGTTCAACTTTGTACTTCAAGTTCAACTTGTAGAGTCGGTATTGCGAACTTATATAGGTAGATATTTTTTATGTGATAAAACGGACAGTACTTCATAGATTACTAAGTTTCACCGTGGCGTCACGTGCAAGTACTTCAGTACAGGGATCGGAACCGGTTTTTTGCAAAAACTTAGAAATAACCATATTTTACGAATTATTTTATACTCGAAATGTAGGACTCAGTTGTGTTTTTAGGTTACGACTTCGTATTATTAGATTGCCCAATTAGAAATGAAGTAATTAGCAAAGAACGAAAAAATACCGTTTCCGTTCCCATACAAAAAATACCGGTATCCGATCCCTGCTTCAGTAAACTTCATAGCTGGCTGACAAGACAGTCGGAAAAAAAAAGCTGATTTAAAAAATAAAATATATTCTAGGACATTCTTACGCAGATTGACTAAGTCCCACAGTAAGCTCAAGAAGGCTTGAGTTGTGATTTGCCTCAGTAAACATCCCTATTACGAAGATTTTGCTATATTTTATGACCTACATTATGTTTTTGCTTTCAAACTATCTAGTTGACATCAATACCAGTACGGATATGATGGTCGTTCTTGTCTACGTGACAGCGTGATAAAACGGTGTCCGTCACTTTCTTTCCCACGGTGTTAAACAGTGACAGTTATTTTATCACGTGGATAAAGATGGATAAAGCTATCCATAATAGGCTGGCTGAACTACAAACTCACATTTGTAACGCTCTCATTCATGCAAGAGCACAAAGCCATTTCGTTCTCAACGCGCTGATTCTAATTAACAAAATCCCGGGCATTTGGTAAAAGGCGTCCTTAGTATAATTATTACTCCCGGCCAACGCTAGTGTTGTAAGCCAGTCCCAAATATGATAATTAAAAGTAAACACCGACTACCTGTACCGACTCTCGATGTCCCGAGAATGACGTGTTTCGTAATATTTTATCACTTTGGATAATTATATCGAGCCAGTGTTATAAATAAATTACGTTGTATAGTCGCGGTAGGTAGGTACCTACCGCGACTATACAGCGTAATTTATGTAGCTACGTGTAGGTACATGGAAGTCCAATATTTATTTAGACTGGGCCACAAAATTCATTATAAAATATTTGTTCGTTAATATTGTACAGTAAGCGGCATAAAAGCTACTCTTTTTGAACACATTTACACTATTCACAGCTAGAGCGAGCTACGCGCTACGAGTGTAGCCGATAACGCGGTTTTCCCGTTTTTAGCGAAAAGCGCCTACGAACAGAGAACTCACCTACTGCCGTATTCGAACTTGAAGATATTCACAAGAGACGACACGTACTAGATCCATTCTAGATACGTTATAGTTTAGATTTCAACTAGTTCTCTTTTGCAGCGCAATTCGGGCAACCAATGTCACTTTTACGATAGGTCGAGTTAGATATATCTATTAGATGTGAATTAGATCTCCATTAGGGCCCCTAGCGTAATGTGTTAATCTTACTGGATACTATATACGATGAAAAAGCTAATTGATATACATACCTACACAGCGCATGTTTCAGAAAACTTTTCTGATTTCGTTATAAACTGAATGGTACAGCTAATAGTGAATCTGCGCTTCACTCAAATGGCTTTATAAGTAGTTACACACTCACCAGTGGTGGTCAATAATTCCCCGGCTTACTCTCCATCACAGAATCACAGACCACACACTAGATGGTGCATATAAAAAAAAACATACGCGCACCCGCATTGGCGCTCTCATACCGTAAAACGGGGTGAGTAGGTTTCTCGGGGAGAGGTGGGTTATGAATGGGGAGAGAAGGTTTAAGAGGGGGGTGAGAAGGGATTTTAAGGCTACTGCTACAAAAATAATGTATTCCATTTTAAAATGGAGCTATAGTAATACGCATAATAAAAAAAAAATCGATCCAACAATCTTCCAAAATCACCTTTGTATGAAAACCCCTCTCACCCCAAATACGAGGCACTACGGGGTGAGGTGGGTTTTCCTCTTTATCGTCAAAGTTATGAAATGGAACTACCCAAAATAAAATAAAAACTAAAATATAAACGTCCAGAACACTTATTATATACACCATTCAGTTTTCATATGTAAAAATAAAATGTTACCGAGGTTTGAATTTCAGTTTTGACCCTACTCACCCCATTTTACGGTACCAATAAAGTTTGATAATTTCAAGTTTTCAACTACAAAAACATCGTATTGTAATCAACGAACCATCATTCTGGGTTTTAGCAATGGAATAGGCTGCAATGGTACCAGTAATTAAATGCAACTGACAGCTGAGCTTCACGGTGTACAGTGCCAACCACTTGAATAGCCTCACCTATATATTTTGAGTATTATAATTATACGTGATTATTTTTATCAATATATCTTAAATTTGAATTGTACGCCCTGACGTTGATCTAACGACACATTAACAAGTCCGAACTTGTCTGCGCGCAAAGCGTCGTGGACGCAAGAGCTAATACGGGCCGTCCACATGAATAGCCTCAGTGTAACATAATCGTCCAAACCGTGCATTTAAGTTTCGCTTTCAAATTTATTTTATTATGATTAGATAATACAGATGGCATTCTATTAAGAACCGGCAGTAACGCGATAAACACAGTGTTTTTGTGACTATGGGACGTGGTAAAAAACTTACAAGTTTAGAAATTGAAAAGGTTAATTTTTATTTAACTCTAAAATTATCCCATCGTGAGATAGCTAAAAAAATAGGTCGCAGCCCTAAAGTTATTAATAATTATGTTAAAAATAAGGAAAATTACGGCCACCAGTATACAGGACGCACAAAATTTGCCACTACGGATCATGAACGTCGACTTATTTTACGCTCTGCTTCAAATTCCACCAAGACCGCCAGGCAAATAGCTAGTGAAATAAATACTAGAGCATTTCTCTCTACAGTTCGACGGATTATTAGAACATCATCCCACCTCAAACGAAAAAAAATCATGAGTAAACCTCCTTTGCGCGACAACATGTGGCGGGTCGACTGTCTTTTGCTAAAAAGTACATGTGCTGGAAAACCGAGTGGCGAAATGTGATTTTTAGTGATGAGAAAAAGTTTAATCTAGATGGTCCAGATGGATTTAAATATTATTTTCATGACCTAAGGAAAGAACCGAAAGTACTATCACGTCATCATTCAATTCTCGGATCGGTAATGGTTTGGGGACCAATTTCTTACTATGGTACTGTTGATTTAATTGTGGTAGACGGAAGACTAAATACTGAAAAGTATTTAGATTTATTAAAAGAAACAAAAATTAAGATCAGAAAAGTAATAGGTAGAAAAAAAATGTTTTTTCAGCATGATAATGCTCCCATACTCACGTCAGCCATAGTTACAAAGTGGTTTGAAGAAAACCAGATTGAAGTTCTAGATTGGCCATTCTTGTCCCCTGATCTGAACATCATGGAAAATGCCTGGGGTTGGCTGTCTCGGCAAGTTTATTACAACGGAAGACAGTTTAGTAATAAAGAAGAACTGATTCAAGCTATTTACACTGTTTGGGCTTCTGTGGACGTTAATTACATACATTCTTTATATTAATCACTACCTAATCGTATTTTCGAATTAATAAGGTCTAATGGAAGGTATACGAAATATTAAACGAAAGAGTTTTAATAACTAAACAGTATCTTTTACCATGTGAGGCTATTCAAGTGGAAGGGTCAATTATTTGTTTGACGTTATTTCTTAAAACTTTGATTAGATTACAATAAATATTTTATTTACTATTACAAGGCTTCTTATTTTATTTCATATTTAATGTTTAATGTATATCTCTTTTTTATATAACTATGATAAATATTAATTTTGGTGAGTGAGGCTATTCAAGTGGCTGGCACTGTAATTCTTTGTGTAGCCATTTAGCATTCGTCTCTATGGTTGTCTTCTGTTCAACTCTCGCGCCGATGGGTCAGTTGATTGCATCGAGCAGGGTTATCATTCGCCGTCTTTACGGATGTCGCGACTTGGGCCGACGCGTATGATGTACAAAATTATCAATTCGTACGAAAAAAAGGCAACGTAAGGGACGAACAGGATGATTCTGGATTTTTAGTTGTCAAACGTCGATTTTGTAAAACAGTGATGTGATGCCCTCGAGTTCTATATGTCTCATAACGCGAAGTCTATGGGAAGTAGTCTATGCTTTCCATCACCCGCTGCCCGCTCGTCCCTCGCCCGCTACCACCGCGCCGAGCCGACTCGATACCGCATTATTCTTCACTAATTACCTCATGGCCTGCAGTGCAGTTAATTTCAGTTTCTGTTCAATTAACATTATGTGTTTACCTGTTTCTGTGTTAGCGGTGCAAATGTTTGCCTACAGATGATCAACTGGCTATCCATCCGGCTCTAGAATAGTATACGAATGCTATTGGCATTGTGTCTCTTAACCCCGGGTTAGTGGAATGGTGCAAGTGGGCCTAAGAGTAGTATCTTATCAAACCCTTATCCTAACTATAAAATATAAATATTAAAATAGACAAGATGGAAACATAGCTACATCGATGACATATTAAGATGTCGCTACCAAAAAACGGCGGTTGAAAAACTCAACGCATAGCAACTAACCGGTTGAAAAACGACTTACTCAGTTCTGTAACGCTCTGTACATTTTGACATTCAATTTAAATTATGGTTATTGGTACTCTGTTTTGCTCAGACATTGCGAGAGCGCGAAGTAGGCTGTATTTTAATGAGGACACTTGTGGATGTCTCACCAGTTACACGCTATCTTCTTATACACTCCATTATTGTATGGCAATACACTGGTACTTATACATTGGTAGACCTTGCTCAGACCCTTCATACATATGCCCTTAATCTTAATGCACGCAAAACGTTCGATATTTGAAATGAAGGGCTTTGCTTCGCGCGCAATTAACCATGGAGTCCGTCCCTCGACTTCCACTTCCCGTCGGGTTCGCCCCCCTCATTGATTACTAGCATGTACTTATAGATTTGCAGAAAAAGGTTCTGTTTTTTACGCGTATTATTGACGAGAGAAAATAGCAGCGTGGAAAACGCTGAGAAGATTGCAAAAATAAGGCAAAAACTTCTACTTGTGGAATATATGAGTTGTTACCACAGATCTGCAATTTACAAGATTGCCTGTCAAAAACTGAGACCATAATCGGAATGATGTCAAGCCTCATTCGGCAGTCGCGGCATCACTTGTTAAAGTGGAGCTGAAGTTAGAAAAAAAATTAGGAGTCGCACTCCAGACCTTATTACTCCAGACCTTATTCAATAAGACTCTTATTGTAATCAAATGTCATCAAGACAAAATTATTTTCGTGAGAATTATACATTATAGAAAGGACTGCTACTTTGCACCCGTTACTCAGTCCCTCCACGATAAACACACATATCGCGGTTAATACATTATTTTTATATTGCGTTGGATAAATTTAATACAATTTAACATTGGATAGCAAACAGTTTATTTGTCTCTGTCCTGTTTCTTCTACCCCCAAAGGTGCCTGCTAAAATAATAATAATTTCATTAAATATTACATGACCTTCACGACACAGGAAATGATTAGGAGGGCTCGCGTTCCACGTGTTCCAAAAGATTTTATTGATGTATCGCTACCTGTTAGATGAAAATAGTATTATTATTTTCCTGTCGCATGTGTAAGAAAAGTTAAAATGTTTGATCATATGTGTTAGATCAAATGAGTGGACTCTTTCAGCTCACTACTGTGTTCATATTCATTTTTCTGCTTGTGAATACGCTCTGCGTATCAAAAATTAAAAGTAAATGGAATTAAAAAAAAATATGATTTATTCAGTTTCGGATGGCATTGTTTCGCAACACTTGAGACGGGGCGGTGCGGAAAGCGATAATGAGGGACCGCTTTTCCGCTCGGAATGGGGTCGAATTACGTATTGTTCTGTTTTTCTTTCATATTTCCACCCTTCAGTTTAAGTAAATACGTGGAGAGTAGGTGTAAGTAGTTGGGTTTTACGTTCGAAATAATGCTTCGCTTGGCTAGGCTTCGACCTTTTCCTGCGAATGTTGTATGTTGATTGTTACCCACACAAAGGTTACTATTTTTGAAGTGAAAACTTCTTTAGCGGCGCTGGGCACTTTTTGAGGTGGGGAAAACATGATAAACTCGAGACAGCGTAAGGCGATCACGTGACCGTAAGGTTTAGATGGCCACTCATTTAGATGGCATTTAAATCAATAAAGAAAAACTCAATGAATGATTAGGTACATGTAAAAGGTTCTAATCTTGTACAGGCTGAAATACGAGGATCTCACAGTTACATTCTAACTTTATATCACTCAAATATAATTCAATAAAGCTACATCTTGATGAAATCGCTAATAAAAGTGAACTCTAGTACTGGTGAATAAAACTCAAAATATCATGACCAAATATATTTAGATGCGAGGTCTGCAAGGTAACTTTACAATTTCTATTCGAATTTTAAACAATTAACGCTACAAATTTAAGCTCACTGGCCAGCAATTTCGGAACTAAAGTTTTTCAATAGAAAGGAGGATGGGTCAATTATACATAGTGCTGCAGACATTTGGACTAGTCATTGAGTTTTCACTTCTGTCGGCACTCCCGGAGTGCAACCCGTTGTTTATACCATTTTAGAGGAAAACTAGCAAGTAACCGCCTGATGGTAAACAGTAACCGTAGCTTATGAACGAAACTCCAGGGATCGGACTCTTTAAAAATTTGTACACTCCTTTTTTGAAGAACACGATACGGTACTAGTCCTTCGAGAAAACCTCGATTGGGAGCCCATTCCATAGCCGGAGCGTCCGCGAGAGGAAATTCCTTTTAAACCAGAGCATTTCAACCGCTTAATTTGTACCAATCAACTAAATGGGTCTTCACTTGTTAAGATATTTGTACTTCTAAGAAAATACCTACTATACATATATAAACTTCCTGGTACATCAATGATGAAATCAAAAACCAATCGGGTAAAAACCATACTCGTATTTGATTTTGTAAATATTTGTGAGTTAAAGATCAAAAAATAAATATCAATCCACAATTTCCTTCTATATCTCGAAAACTAACCCTAGAACACACTCAAGTAACTCCTCGCAATGTCTTCGGGCCCGATTCGGATTTTGTAATAGACATCCATTAGATATCTTTTAGACATCGCCAAGATACGATAACGATATGTTTAACATCTAACCTGTCAAATTTGACATTTCAGCGATTCTGGAGATACTCTTGAACGATTTCCACAAGATATTACTTAGAGATTTAATTCACATCTAATACATATCTAACACGATCTATCGTAAAAGTGACATTGGTTGCCCGAATTGCGCTGCAAAAGAGAACTAGTTGAAATCTATACTATAACGTATCTAAAATGGATCTAGTACGTGTCGTCTCTTGTGAATATCTTGAAGTTCGAATACGGCAGTTCGTCACATTCGCTTTTGAAACGGGCCATATAATTGCCGACTTATAAGCCAATTAACAATTACACTCAGCGTCATGTAGCCACATGCTTCATATCAGATATCAAGTAACACTATATCACAATTACTGAGGTGCCATTATAAATTCACTCCTACCCCCTCGACATAAGGATCACTCCTTAATGTGCTTAATTTACCGTTTCATGTTTATTACACGAATAAAATAACCTAACGAACCTTTATTAGGAAGAGATGGTGTCCAAAATACTATGAAAAGTAATATTTGAAACGTTAGCGAAATAAATATTGTTCATTACAAGGAAATTTGGACATTATTTAATAATAAGTAGAGTCTAAAATGACAATTTCCTGATGTCAAGGAAGTCAAGAATGAGGTATAATGAATTCGCTCCCACTTAATGCGTGTTAATTTAGCAAAACGTGCCCTCGAAGAGGATACAAATGTGAGATAATTGCGTCATCGAAGACGTTTCCAACTAATGAGGCCGTGTTCTATATCTGTAAAATTAAACGAAGGCTGTATAGGTATAATTGTTCGTGACATTTAACCAAAATTGTGAAAAGCCAGTGTGTTGCTTTATAGGTTTACAATTCTAGACAGGTATTAAGTATGTATGTTAAGTACTTACCTAAATCAAGTCTATTGTAACGAATTTATATGTCATACACGAAGCACGGTCTTGCACTGTTTCAATATCAATGTGTTTTTGGTGAAAACCAGTTTTTTTTTTCAGAATAAGTCTATTCAATTTCCAAACAACAAAAAAGTTACCTACCTGTGTGACCTGCAACTTGCACCCCACGCAGATCCGTGAATTTTTCACCAAATTTCAGTCCCATGAAAAAATAATCAGTTGCCGTTTTACCTTTGAAAGGTATAGATTTGCGTTTGATTCCCTTGGCCCTACCTACATTTTGCAACCATATTATAAGGGCGAAAAAAAGGGATCAGGACAGACGCTTTATGCCCCCATAAAAAATAATAGAGGACCTTGTGAACTTGAAATTAAAAATCAAAGCGCGATCGAGTTTAATTTAATGAAGGTAGACATTTTGTCTTAGAAAACTTGGTTCTATTCACTTTTCCTACATATATTATGTAAGAACAAACTCAACTTTCTAGGCTAAACGACGATACGGTTCGTCTCTGTTTTTAAACATCCCCATGCAATTCTTCGACTTTTAAAAAAAAAGCGGCCAAGTGCGAGTCGGACTCGCCCATGAAGGGTTCCGTATTTAGGCGATTTATGACGTATTAAAAAAAAACTACTTACTAGATCTCGTTCAAACCAATTTTCGGTGGAAGTTTACATTGTAATGTACATCATATATTTTTTTTAGTTTTATCATTCTGTTATTTTAGAAGTTACAGGGGGGGGGGGACACATTTTACCACTTTGGAAGTGTCTCTCGCGCAAACTATTCAGTTTAGAAAAAAATGATATTAGAAACCTCAATATCATTTTTGAAGACCTATCCATATTACCCCACACGTATGGGTTTGATGAAAAAAAAAATTTTGAGTTTCAGTTCTAAGTATGGGGAACCCCAAAAATTTATTGTTTTTTTTCTATTTTTGTGTGAAAATCTTAATGCGGTTCACAGAATACATCTACTTACCAAGTTTCAACAGTATAGTTCTTATAGTTTCGGAGAAAAGTGACTGTGACATACGGACGGACAGACGGACAGACAGACAGACATGACGAATCTATAAGGGTTCCGTTTTTTGCCATTTCGCTACGGAACCCTAAAAAAACAGGACTACAAGTTTGGTCATACACCTTATTTAGTCTGATATTTTTGGGGTTATTCAGCAATGTTTATTATTCTAAGAAAAATTATACAATACAATACTCTTTATTGCACACCTCACATACACGTAGTTTACAATAAATGTACAATAACATAAAGAAAGACAATAGAGGTAACAACAGGCGGTCTTATCGCTTAAGAGCGATCTCTTCCAGACAACCTTTGGGTATCGGAGACAAAAGAATTAGAATATACGGTACCTACCGTATACGGAGTACGGAGATTATAATATTTATAAGTACATCATTTTGCAAAACAGGAAACTATGCTAACGCATATAGTCTATAGGTATACAGACATGACACATATATATCAAATGTCTTGATTGATTTTCTAAATAACATATGGAAAAAGATTCCAACCACAAAAAGTTTTCAGCGGGATTAACCTTTCTATTTAACAAAAGATCCGAATTCCGAAGAAGATCAAAGTTTAAGCAAAGTAAATCATATTACCTAAGTCTATAATAGAAGTTATACGTAAGTTTGGCCAGAGAAGAGCAAACAACACAGACGAATCTTATCTTTCTATATTTAAGAATAATGTTCCCATTTATAAGTTTATATCTAATTCTGTCACATTAAGAAGTTTGTAATGATAGAACAAGTTCAAGACAACTCGCCGGGGAGCGCTGCTAAAAGATAAAAAATAATCAAGTGCGAGCCGACGTCCTTACTTACTGAACTTATTACATATTTACTATGCCGAACTGAATGAAAGAAGAGACTTGGGGGCCGATTTTTGAATTTCGACCGCTCGATTTCGTGTATTTCGTTCAGTAATATCTCCACTAGTGGGCATATAAATTCTACAAATAGAATTGAAAACGAATAGTCAATACCACTCGATTCCAAATTTCTATCACTCGTATTTCAAAAATTGACATTTCGCCATTTTCCACCGATTTTCGAGTGACGAAATCGAGCGATCGAAATTCAAAAATCGGCCCCTTGGATACGAACATTATCTAATAACATTAAACATCATACAACAAATACTTTTTTAATTAAAAAAATACAATTGAAATTATTAGTTAGAAATAATAACGTTTATAAGGACCTTAATAAATTAATTACCCATATTCCTTGAAATTGTCTGTACCGATTTGTTTAGGTTAACTATGCTGCCACGAAGTTCACAGTCAGTTTTTTTTTTCAGATAAAAAATGTTATAACCTCAAAAGTAGTAGTAACTTTTTTCCTCCAAAATTAAATCTGAGTAACTTTGCAATTAATTATGGAGTCGTTTACATAAATTAATACCTGGGAGACCGAGCTTTGCTCGGAAAACATATAAAAACTCAAAAATGTGCGTTTTCCCAGAGATAAGACCTAGCTAGATCGATTTATCGCTCCCGAAAACCCCCATATAGCAAATTTCATCGTAATCGTTAGAACCGTTTCCGAGATCCCCGAAATATATATATATAAATAATAAATAAATAAACATATAAATAAACAAATAAGAATTGCTCGTTTAAAGGTATTAGATAGATATATAGTACCGCAATATTAAATATCATAGGAACCCTACCATTTCGGAAGAAAAAGTTAATTACCACTTCTTTTAAGGTTAGCAAAATTATAATCTTTTAAAAATCAGGGTATAGCATATCGATCACTATTGACGACGAAAGTAACATTACCATTCATTTTCTTCAATTTAAAATGAGTAATATTCATTGAAAAGGTACATATTCCATGACTTTGACAAATAAATTATTTGATAACTTGTATTGTCTTTGAACTATATTTTAACTGATCATTCAAGCCCCTCCCCTCAGCCTAAAGCGCGGATCCCTAAAAACCTCAACTTTAGAACATGTTTAATGAATCTTAATATCTGCGGGAATATTTCAAGATGTTAGAGCTTTCGTAGTTAATGTACCGTTCTAAGATAAACGGCGTGATTATGGAGAGATCGCGAGATAGGCTCTTATTTATGGCCTTTTAACCCTTCAAAAGTTATGTGCAAAATTCATATTTTTAACGAGATAAGCAGCTTTTTTGCAGTTAATTTTAGATCATCTTTTTAAAGTTAGCTCTTGGAGATTTCCGCACTTATTACTGATGCGTTGAAATTTCACTTTTAAATTTAGATTGAAAATTAAAATACGTTCAAATTGTTACAATATTAACGATATGCAAAATAAATCGTTATGGATAGATAAGTTGTTTATAAACAAAGCAAATTTTTGGTCACTGACAACAACTTTTTAATACACGCATTATTCAAGAAATGTTGAACATTGATACCATCATATAAATATAATTCACCTATACTGAAGTAAAACTGAAACAACCGACACACCGGCTGCCGAGGCATCGTTCGCTGCAGCTATCAACGGCTCCCATGCGTATTACTGCATAAGCCCTTATTGTCCTAGTTTAGAACTTACCTTTTATTTTAGTGCTAAGCAGAAAATATGGCTACGTTAGCTAGCGCAAAGCTTAGCATATTGTAAGTAGAACGTATTATGTTTGCTTTGGATTAGGTATAATTCAATCTACTTTACTTGCGTTAGACGCGGGTATTTATTCTATTATTTATTTCCAGTGAATGAATAGGAACACCTACCAGTACCTACAGGAACTGGAAATTACTCTTTCTCTCTAGTAAAAGTAAATTTAAAAAATATGCCTTATTCAAGCAAATAGATGAAGATAACTATACTTGTACTTGTTTTTAAAGATATGATATTATTCAAAGTTAATTAAACAGTTGACTACCTACTTATATGTATTTAAATGACACTTAGCTGATTTGAAAGTTGTGATCACAGCCCCTTATTCATACAACTTAGCAACTTAGCACAAGTTGATTGGAATCACGTGAGTCTAAAAATCAACTCTCTCTACAAACAAAGTGTTGTTCCGCTGAACGGAATCAAACCGCAGCTAAAGACAGTGTCGCGCTGAACTGTTATTGAAAATCACGAATGCAAAACCTAGCCGAGTTCAATCCAAACAAAATGCGCTCACAACCTGAACCATGCGGCGGCGCCTAGGGCCCGAGCGCCAACACTCACACTTTTGTCGCCTACCACTTGACCCACATCCTCTATACGTGTCTCCTGTAACAGGAAGCGGTTGCTAACACCCCTTCTCTCCCCTTACCCACCCACACGCCACTACACACCCTCACACCTCGACTCAGAGATCAAACTTCCATGCCCTATCAACTAACTCAAAGGCGACTCCCCACGCAATTTAACACTTTGTTTTTCCTTCAAACATGGCAGAATATTCAATGCCAGCGGAAAATGAGTTGGATGTTACTATTAAGCGATTTGCCACTTTCCTGCTCAAGTAATAAGTTTCATGTTGTAACGCCGCCGCGAAGGCTCGTAATGAATTTTTTATACAGTTTGTGCCTATACTAGCTGCAATAATACGTGTAATCTAAGCCGAATCCGCGACTCGATCTGTGTATTCACAAAAGGATTTTTTAAATAAATTTATAAAGGGTTATACCGATACCTAGTAATGAGATATTTTAGGGAGTTCGTGGAGAAAATTCTAGTGGATGTTGAACAAGAATAATGTGCTTAAATGGGCCGGTTTATGACCACATTTCGTCATGAGTTTATGTTGAAAGCGAGGCGGGGTATTACAGGCAGCATGTGGTGAGAAGGGCATGGCTTGAAATGAAATCTGTGGAAAGGGCGCCAGCTCGGGCAAATTTGTTGTGCGTTGATTCAGTTAATGTTGCCAACTTTTAATTGGTTTCATAATTCGCGTTTTCGATCGCGATGTAGGTAGGCATAAAGTCTTAACTTTTTCAATTATCGTCAGTGAACTTTCCTATTGTGACCGTGACTGACGGATTTACTTAAGGATCAAATTTAATATTTGAACAAATCTTTTTCACTCTTTTCAACTTAATGAAAAATATGACGGGATCAAATGGCGGCAAGGCTTATTTTATGTGCTCTGACATTTTTGAATAATTTTACTATTTTAATCCTGCTTTATTAGTCAGTATACGCTTCGTAACAGGTCGTAACATGACCAGCGCTTTCATACTAATCACACAATTACACAAAGTTAAATATACCTTACCTATGTGCTAACAAATTAAATAGGCCCCATGCAAGCCTACCTAAATAGGTAGGTACTAAATAGTACCAAGCGTAATTGCTACCTAATTGGTCAAATGAATCATTTCTATTGTGACCAACACAAATGCCGCCACATGTTGCAAATTTATGAAGAAACTTTTTCTGCGACCACTTCTTTGTACTGAACTAAACATTAATTAGTCAGGGGCAGGTGGCCTTTGATTAACGCCGCTTTTCACCAACTGCGACTAATGCTATCGTCCACGCAACACTATAATAACTTCGATTATAACCGAAATAACGGTAAACACCTGAGCGGAAGAAGCGTGTGTATCTAAATATAGGAATTTATATTTATAAGTTGCGGAAGAATGTGGAAAAGAGTATCGATTTCAACTATATTCTATCATTCTATTTACACAAATAGGAAACTATTTTCAAAGGTTTGAGCTGTGACTAGAAAATTTACTGTACACTATTTTAACTAAACAGGACAATCGCGTAGGTACGCTAACATATTTATTCGTCCTGACGTTTCGATCATTACGTTACGTTCACTGCAGACAAGGTATTATTTTCTCTGAACACACGGTGTTAAAAACTATAGCCCTACTGAGAACGATTTCGTATAAAAGCTCCTCTTTTTACATGTGGGTTAAAACTTTCTTATTCAACATCTGCGCAGTAATTCTGGCGCTATGATATGGAATTACCGTAGAGGAGTAGACGGTTAAACATATAAATTAGCTAACAGATGAAACATGACGCTTGATTATGAGTTTTCACAAATAAAATATACTTGGTCAACCAGATCTCGACAGTAGAAAAAGGCGGCAAATTTGAAAAATGTAGGCGCGAAGAGATATCGTACCATAGAAAATTTGAATTTCGCGCCTTTTTTTACTGCCAAGATTTGGTTGACCAGCTATATATGGAATCTAACCTACTCGTTACTTTTTAAATTCTGAAGCTACATAACGAATACCGGGTAAAATAAGCAAATATCCGTGAAACGATTTTAATTAGGTATAAGTAAATACACAAGGTAAAGTAAAACTAGCAAGAGCCCTCTAACAAATTCGCAGCCCGTACTCGTATCTGAACACGACAGTGGAAGTAAGAAAAATCGCCGGCAGACGACAAGAGCAAACAACCCGCAAAAACACTATGTTAGCGGAAAAACCTAGAACATTACCCCGTTCCGTTCCGTCGGGTAAAAAGTCTGAGCTTCGTGTGAAATTTAATCTCTGGTTTGTAAAGCTTTGCGATACAAATGTATAGTAAATTGTAGGTAAGTATTGTAATTGTAAGGTCCCACAAATTGTAAGGCGTCACGGAAGACCTCGTGGGAGATGGCGGGACGAGCTTGAGTTCTTTGACGGAGACTGGTGGGAGACTTCCGAGGATAGGGATACGTGGAAGAATAAGAGGGAGGCCTTTGCCCAGCAGTGGGACAATATGGGCTCATAATAATAATAATAAGTATTAGTATAGATAAATAAGTAGGTAGGTAAACTTAGAGTGCTCACTCCATACCATAGAGAAATATAGTAAGACAAGAGTGCTCACTCCATACATTAGTTAGACTATTAATTTCAGTGTCTACATCTAGCATCGAGTAGCGGAACTATCAGTACTGCTATTTGACAATAGATGTAGCACCGACCGGAAAATCTTATCTCAACAGCATAAGACTTTCCGGTCGGTGCTACATCTATTGTCAAGTAGCAGTACTGATAGTTCCGCTACTCGATGCTAGATGCTAATAGTCTTTTTGGTACTAAAACTGATGTATGGAGTGAGCAATCTATGTATTTTTTTCTCTATGCTCCATACATAGAAAATTTATGTGAGGCTATATTTGCTAATAATAAGTTTTACCGAAACTTCCATACAACTTACCTATTATTATTAAGTAAGGAAGGCCATGTATAGAGTAAGCACTCTACGCCTACTTATATCCTATGGTATTAGTCAGATATTTAATAACACGAGACAGTAGGCGTCAAAAAAATATCCGCACATTTTGTGACTGTTTAAGAACATAACAGAACAGAATATAAATGATAACAATACACAAAATACCATCACGTTAGGTATATAGTCCGTTTCACTTTCGTGTGAAGCATAAAAATATCTACTTGCAATTAAAGTGTCAAAACAAATTGCTGCTGTCAAACATTAAACATAAAATCGCTCCTTGGTGATAAGTTTGTCTTTTATGTAGACGTTTTATAGTTTTAGTTATTTTTATTGTTGTTTTCTTTATTGAGAGCATAAAGTATACTAGTGTTGTTTTGTGTTCAATAACATGACACTAGTCGTAAAAGGTTTTTTTTCCTAAGTAGGTAAATCGTGACATTGTGTCCATTATTATATGAAAAATGGTAATCAAATATATCTGTTCTCATATACATTGCTATTCTAAATAGACCAGCCGGGCTAGCACATGATTGGCGCGACAGTATCTCGCGGCGAGATAGACGACCCGTCCCTCTTTTATTTACATAGTTAGAAAAAGACGGGTGCCTAGTCTATCTCGCCGCGAGATACTGTCGCGCCAATCATGTGCTAAAGGTGCAGACATCAGAAAACAACGGCGAGCGAATTGTCTCCAAAAATATAACGTTTGAAACCGACTCTTTAAAACTTATGAACTCACATTTTATAGACGGGTCTAACGCGAAATTTATTCAATTACCTTTATTTACCGACGTTTCGACACAGGTTTCACTAGCAGGTTTGGCTGGACTCCTTAAAAGTCTGATTCGTCTACTCCTCTGCCATTAAATGGCCGTCATCGTGAGATCCCAGTTATGTTACACAAAAGTCGATCCCTAAATGTCATTAGGCAGGTATTTTATAATAGAACTCCGTTTAGCTTCACGCCGTCTCACGGCCACATTGTCGCGAGCTAAGACGTTCAACAACAGCTCGCCCCAGTTTCGCAGTCGGGCTACAACGCTGCAAAATGGGGGCAATTTCGCAATTGCAACTGTAACGACGCGAAATTGTCACCGCGTTCAATGCGGAGTGTGGAACATATGTTATTTTAAATTTTGTGGATCAAAACACATGGGCTAACTTTGGTGCGGTGAATTTTAGGATTAACTCCGCTCGGTTGTGTATAATAAGATGGGAGGAGCACATAATCCCATATTGTTACAAAATAGTTTGCTCTTGTTAGCAGTTACAGTAAGCAGTTTCAAAAGTTCCTCTGCACTATGCGTTGACAATCAAAAAGCAATAATCATCACCATAAGCCTTAATACTACTTAAAATTCACAGTTAAAACTCTGTTCTTATAACTGTGTTCTTATAATAATATTAAGTATTACAAATATATATAGAAAACAATGTCAATTTAAACGTTTAGTACTCGTAAAATACAGACACCAACTGTATTCGTAGACGTACGTATGAAGCTGAAAATGAATAATTGTCGTAGGCCTCGTAGCACTTCGTAGCAAAACATGTAGCAATGCTACATTCTTTAGTACGCTACACCAAAACTGTAGAGGATAATTATTCATTATAAAGTTAATTTTGTTGTTGCTACCAGGTATATATTCATAAGCCCCGGCGTACTTATACAAGTACAGTCACGCTCCGTGATGATTACGCCATTTAGGGTTCTAGCTGAATTGGACATTCCATACCGTAAGTACGGAAAGACCAATTTAGCTAGGACCCTAAATGGCGTAACAATCCCGTGGTGACTGTACAACTTAATTTCCAGTTTTGAACTGTTATAGAAATACATAAAAGAAAGTTCTTAATTCAACCCTTTCAGCGCTAATGACGACACGTTGTCGTTTTGCCTCTACGAAGCATGTCCGCTACATACCGCGAGATCCATGTTATCGGCTACGACGTAGCGCTACGACCGTAGCTCAGCGGTGAGTGTACCAAATGCGGTATGGTGTTTGTTACGTTACGATACGGTAAAAAATCGATAGGTTTATAATATTTAAAACCTTCGCGTTTTGAACACATATTAACTCACATTTATAGAAGTGTATGAAAAAGTTTGGGGTATAGACATCACATTTTCAAACCATCCACTACACATAATGTTAATTATTGTCAATAGGCCGACACGCAATAATACTCACAATATCCACGCACACGTCCGAAGATAGATCCTTTGGCTCGTGGCTTTTCGTCGGGTAGTTGCACAAATCTCTGTTTTGACATTTTGCTGGGACATCAGTTAGCCGCGACCATGACCAGTGAAACCTGTGTCGAAACGTCGGTAAATAAAGGTAATAGAATAAATTTCGCGTTAGACCC
Organism: Cydia amplana; assembly: GCF_948474715.1. Taxonomy (NCBI): domain Eukaryota; kingdom Metazoa; phylum Arthropoda; class Insecta; order Lepidoptera; family Tortricidae; genus Cydia; species Cydia amplana. The sequence continues at coordinate 8,840,515 of NC_086084.1, forward strand.
GTCGATAGGTTTAATAAAGTAACTTTCTCTCCTAAAAGAAACTATACCTCCACTCGGCTGCACTTGTACCACAAAGCGTGTCACGTCGCAAGAACCACAATATTATTCCTTATTAATAAGCCCGTGTCATATATTCCTCGTAATTTGGGTAATAATGGCCATGACATTAGGGGCACGTGAGCGGGCAGAGTACAGGGTGTTTATTAAGCGATACTATCTCCGGCCCGCTATGAATATTCATGCACCATTCTGTGTACAGTTTTATAATGTGGCTTTTTAGGGTTCCGTACCCAAAGGGTAAAAAACGGGACCCTATTACTAAGACTTCGCTGCCCGTCCGTCCGTCCGTCTGTCACCAGGCTGTATCTCATGAACCGCGATAGCTAGACAGTTGAAATTTTCACAAATGATGTATCTCTGTTGCCGCTATAACAACAAATACTAAAAATAAAATAATATAAATATTAGAGCTCCCGATACACGTGTTACACGCTGACACGGGTACCCGTGTTCTTAAGCCCGGCGGTACTAAGAACCCGAATTACACGAACCCGCCCGGATCCAGAAACGTTTACACGGGTACCCGTGTACCCGTGTACACGGGTACACGGGTACACGAAAGAACGGATCTTATTTACCCGCGGGTTCAACCGTTCATTTTCGTGTAGCAGAGATTCGTGCTATGAAGAGATACGGTGGAATATAAGAGAGATTAGGAAAGTTCGATTACTTTGCAGTTTAACGTGGTATTTATTGGTAATGTCAATAATAAAGTAGACTTTGTTTCAATAATTCATGTGTTTTGTTTTACTCTACTTATATTAAAATTAACAATAACTTAGGTACCGTTGAGTTCATTTATATAATTTTCTTCATTGATGTAGTTTTTTGATAATGAAAGTAAACCTATTCTTTATTGTATTGTCATCTATAGTCATGCTCATTATACATCAGCTGTTATAATTTGAGGATGGTAGGTACATATATGACACCCTGTTAGGGCACTCCATATTTGTAAAGTCTAGGTAGGTACATGCATTTTATACGTATAGCAATGAAATCTATATTTATAATTTAATATTTAACGACCTAAATGATTATCTAACTAAGACAAAAGTAGATAGTTATGCTTACTGAAACTACCACGAACTATTTTAAATTGCCATATCGTGTGAAAAACAAAATACATGACATAGATAATAAACAAAGTGCAGAAGTTTCATTCAATAGAACGTGTTGTTTTTACAACGTGCGTTGGTGCTTTTGGTCTTATCTCTTTGTGATAAGCTAGACACATCTGCAAAAAAATACAACAACTAATCTTTCAGGTAGGACTATTCTATTGTTTTGTTGCCGCGCGGCTCTTAAAAGCATTTTACTAGTGACAGAGACAGCAAACAATGAATAATATCGATGCCTAAGATTTAAAAAGTATCTCAATAGAACTTTAGTTAGACTCCAGTTCGCCTATTGGTCAGTTGGATACTAAAGTCTATCTACGTTAATCGTACCGTTTTGTTGTTTTATTAATAGTTTTTGTTTTGTTGTTTACTGTTAATTTTTGTTAAAAAAATGAGAAGAAGTTGGGTGTGGAACTTTGCCAGATCCGGTGACAAAGCCTATTGCTCTTTGTGCAATGACCGGGCAAATAACGAGTTTTCGTGCCATGATGGTTCAACAGGAGCCATAGGAAGACATTTGTTATCAATACATCAAAAATCACCTACCATGACGACCCCTGAGTAAGTACATTTCTTCCTACTTCGTATGGTGAAACCAAAAACTGCGTTAAAATGAATGCGATTTTTTTACATTTATAACAGTTATAATTTATTAGAATATTTAGTATATTTAAATAAACAGTTCTGTAGTATATTTGTAATTAAGGTATTGAAACAATAAGGGTCAGAATGGGAATGAGGATGGGATTTAAAACTACCGTTCTTATTATTGTGTGGTATATGATATATAATGAAGTTTTTATCAATCAATCAATAAATCAACTAATGAAATCTTCACATTTTACTTGTAGATACTTTAAGTTTAAAGTAATCAATTCACAAAATATTATGCACCATAAACAGTCACTACATTTATGAATTTTACGAAAGACAACTAATACTCATCGAGACAATTCTAAAAACCCCTAACACAATTAGGTTGCGTTGTTTCATCACAGAGTTCCTATGGCCACCTCCTGTCTCCATCATCAGATCAGCTCGATGGTACCATAACATAATATTGCATTGTCACCCGACTTACATATGTATACAAAATTTCAGCTCAATCGGAAACCGGGAAGTGGATCAAATTTAACTTGCAAGATTCCATTACAATTTAGTTACATACAGGTCGAGTTCCTATGGCCACCTCCTGTCTCCATCTTCAGATCAGCTCGATGGTACCATAATATTGCATTGTCACCCGACTTACATGTGTAGGTATGCAAAATTTCAGCTCAAACGGAAACCGGGAAGTGGATCAAATTTAACTTGCAAGATTCCATTACAATTTAGTTACATACAGGTCGACCTAATAAAAGCGTGTTAAAAATGAGAACCGTTGTAAAGCACTTCACAGCCTGTGTCGAATAATAATAGCATTTATGTTTCTTTTTATAATACAATTTGATATTTTAACTAGTACACAAAAATAAATATTTTCATTTCTGTTCACTCTATCAATAACGGTGTCGTTTTTAGCAATTATTTGAAAGCGATATTAAGCGATTAAAATAAGCGGGTCCTGGAGTATTCAAATAAAGAATAAATAAGTTTTTGGCAAAACTTTCATTTTTGGTACAAGATTTTACCGCTGACTGTACTTTTCTTTCCACGAGTATATTCTAAAAACCCCAAACACAATTCGGTTATTATATCACAGAGTTCATATGGCCTCCTCCTGTCTCCATCATCAGTTCAACTCCATTAATATTGCATTGTCACCCGACTTACACACGTATGGAAATTTTCAGCTTCATCGGAAGTGGGTCAAATATAACTTGCAAGTCCGAATTTGAAAATCCGATAAAACTGGTAAACAATCGGGGCTCCTGACCCTGAATCTGTGTTTTATTTAAAGCTATACATAACTTTAATCTCCGCTACACGTCAAGAACGGGTTAGACCCGCGTGTATTTAAGATCCGTTTCGCCGTGTACACGGGTACACGGGTACACGGATACACGGATCTTAATTACACGTGTACCCGTCTACACGTGTAGAACGGGTCAGAAAACCGTGTACGTGTAGTACGGAAACGGGTACCGAACACGTGTACACGAAACCCGGACACGACCGCGAGCCCTAATAAATATTTAAGGGGGGCTCCCATACAACAAACACGATTTTTTTGCTCTATTTTTTGTTGATGGTGCGGAACCCTCCGTGCGCGAGTCCGACTCGCACTTGGCCGGTTTTTGTTGTTGGTGTTGTATTTTGTGTGGGTGGATTGAATATGAATAGTACACATTGAATTTATTGATTTCTAACCACGTAAAAATATTTTATAGCGAAGCTTTGTTGCTACGAATAATTAGTGATTGGACTTTACTATGATACGATATAGGAATCGACTACGTTTTATGTAAAGCTATATGTAGCTATGATATATTAGACGACCGGTCTGGCCTAGTGGGTAGTGACCCTGCCTGTGAAGCCGCGGTCCTGGGTTCGAATCCCAGTAAGGGCATTTATTTGTGTGATGAGCACAGATATTTGTTCCTGAGTCATGGTTGTTTTCTATGTATTTAAGTATTTGTATATTATATATATCGTTGTCTGAGTACCCACAACACAAGCTTTCTTGAGCTTACCGTGGGGCTTAGTCAATTTGTGTAATAATGTCCTATAATATTTATTTATTTATTTATTATTAGTTACCGTTCTTTGATACGAAATAGCTGGTATGAGTTGAGTAGGTATCAACTTAAAAATTGTGTAATGTGCGACCCAATGATTACTGACTACGTAGTAAAATGCCCTTAGATTGATTTTACAAGATTAATAAAATAAATAAATTCAATAAAACAACGAACAATAATACTTTTTGTTTTTCCTTCGACACACTATATGTGACACATATTAACTCGCTACCCGAGTAGTTGCACAAATCTCTGTTTTGACATTTTGCTGGGACATCAGTTAACCGCAACCATGACCAGTGAAACCTGTGTCGAAACGTCGGTAAATAAAGGTATGTGAATAAATTTCGCGTTAGACCCGTCTATAAATGTGAGTTAATATGTGTTCAAAACGCGAAAGTTTTAAATACTATATGTGACGTTATCTATGAAAAAGGCCCTTATTGTCGATGGCGCTTACGCCATTTTTAACGATGCTCCGATATAAATACAATGACGCGTGACGCTGTGCGGCGTAAGCGCTATCGAGGTCTAATAAGGTCCCTTTTCATAGATAATGCCCCATATTTGTCTTTCATGTTTCATTAACAACTCCTAGTTTATTTCTCTGGCGTGGTATGGCTCTTGATAGTGGCCATTCGTTTTATTAACAGCGGCATTTGTCCGAGATGACTAACTGCATCTGTCTCCGTCTGGTTTCTATAAAAGAAGTGAGACATCTGCTTTATTAATTTTACTAGTAGTAGACACCGTGGTTTTTGCTCGACTAACAAAAAAGGGAGTGTACATTTTTGAGGTTACGTTAAAGATAATATCTATTATTTGGCACGCACTGAAACACGAATGGAAAAATCTGATTATATTATTTCTTTAAAATAAAAAATGAAAAACAATTGCGTGAACTCTGGGGTAAAGATATATATAAGTTTCTACCCCAGAGTTCAAGCAATTGTTTTTCATTTTTGACCGAAGCGTAGCGAAGGTCTACGTTTTGACTCGGGCATTTTGCTTTTGTATGTCCGGATGTTCTCCTCTACAGGTCACAATTCTCAACCGATTCTTGTGAAATTTTGTGACCAGATTCTATTAGTAAATAAAAAATTTTTGTCGATCCCGTTTTTGGAAATTTTAAAAAATGGAGGAGTTGTGATACCTCGCACTTAAACAAATAGTCGTATCGATATCATAAGAGTATTTTCTTTTTGAGACATATTTACATAGTAAATTGCAAAAAATGCAGATAAATTGTATTGCTGGTTTAGGCGGTATTTAGATATATTAATTTGTACTCGAGAATGAGTAGCCGAATTTCGGCAGCTTCGCTAAGAACTATCATGGCGCATTTGTAAACAATCGCTTTTTTTGTTTGCACACAGAAAGTCTGGGTTCGATCCCCAGTAAGACATAACTTTTTGTATTTTTTTTTTGTTGCGGTTAATCATAATATAAAGCAATCTTTATATTGTTGATTGATCAAACCGCTGTGCGCTGTCATCGTGCACGGTCCCAATAAGCTATGCTCGCGAGGTCTACAGCTCACAGAGCCACTAGTTTATTAGGGTTCCGTACCCAAGAATAAAAACGGGACCTAAGACTCCACTGTCTGTCTGTCTGTCACCAGGCTGTGTATCTCATGAACGGCGATAGCTAGACAGACAAGTTTTAATTGCTTTAATTTGTAACAATTAAACAGATGACAGACAAAAATGTATTTTAACTGTCATCTGCTAACAAAATCCAATTAAAGTATAATTGTTACAAATTAAAGCAATTAAAACTTAGTTGATATAAAACAAACACAGGCCCGGGTTATGTTTTTGATTGGGCGTTGTTGCATTCATAAGCTGAATACTGATATAATGATTAACAATATAGACTATCCTACGTATATAAGTTTAAATTATTTTCGCCTTAAATAATTCAAGTGATATTAGGCACACACTTAAAAACCAGAATATAAAAAAATGGGGTAAGTAATTTTTTTTCATCCCCTAATGTTGATAAATGAAGGGTTCCGCGCGGACAAACTGGCCAGTTGGAACGTACATTCAAATGATCGTGTACTTATTTCGCTCGTAGTTGTCCGTACATGTATTGGCGCGAGAGAGACGCACGATAACTAAATGACATCATTCAGATATAACTCTGATATCAGTGTACATTAAAATCGGCCTGAAAGTCGCAGGCAATTGCTATTTATTAAAGCGAATATCTGCATCTCAGTCTACCATAAATCATTCTGAAGGAGGGCGTTTCTCGGCTAATTTCACATTTTTAACCATCTCGTCAAGAGGACAGCGGTGGCCAGGCGTGGAAAGTGCTGAGAAACTGCCTTACTACACCCGGAGCATTTAAGTATAAATCCCTCCAAATATTTATAGGCCAAATATCAAAAGTCCATAGTTTATTAGGGCGTAAACAAGGTACGTGTACAATTCCTGCCGTTAGCTGAAAGGTCACACTGATCATAGTGACTCGAACATTAGATAATTTAAGAATCAATAAAGGACTTGAAAGCGTGAAGAGGATCGGAAATTAGGCTTCAAACTGCAAGTCTGATAGAAAGACACTAATGTTCGTAAACTTATAAAAAAAAGAATGGTATCTTCGTAAACACATATGTTTTTCTATTTTCGATTTCTCTTTTTTTATGTTGACGAAGAATCTCCTGGCAAGTCATGTTCTGCTAACCGAACATATAATATACTTCCCAGTGGCCCCTAGAAAGTGGATCATAAAGATAGTTGAAAGATATACAGCGGCTATAGTACTCATATACCGTACAAAAAACCGAGCTATAAGAGTTACAAGTGGCGTGGTCAGTAAATAACCGATACGCCGCTATCGCAGAGGCGCAGGGACGGACGCTCAGGCGGTTTAAAATATGGCCCCACGGGTCGTTGTGACCTGTCTCGTGTATTCCGAAGACTAGTATTCAACCCGAAAAAACCAGTATAAGGGCTAGTTTAGACCCACCAAAACGTAGCTTTAGCCAATGCCATTGTCGATAACTTTTGGGAATAAAATACTAATTGGGACTTTATTATTTAGGAAAACGGGACTTAATCGCGCATACTAATTAACCACCAAGTAAAGTAAGACCAAGTGCGGGTAGTTTAAGAAAGCTAGACGATGTTGATGCCAGTCTTCTCCGAGATCACGGGGAAAATGACGTCCTCCTAAACATCGGACGTAAATATAAAACTTCATTATAGATTATAGGTACGCAATTGACTCCCATATTCGTAAATAATAATGTGTCCTCCTTACTTAGTAATGGACTTAAACATCTGTCGACAAAAGTATAAACCGAATTCGGAGTTATTGCCTGAAAAATAAACGTATACTGGTCTGCCTTCGGCGAGGCGATTGCTCGCTTATACGCGATAACAACGCTGCCTCATGTACTGTGAAGATACGGCCGTAAACATTTTTAACTTGCGAGTTACGATGAGTAATGGACGAAAAACAACAAATGAAGAGTAGGATCGTCGACGAACTATTTATGGACGCGTTTAAACGATGAGCTACGCTTACTTAGCTTTAACGCCATGCCAGGTGCAGACAGCTATATTTGCAGATCTTATCTCAAAGGAGTAAGGTTGAAAAATTATCACTTAAGGTTCTGCTAAATTTATTCATGAACTGTACATTTTTAAAGGATTTTTGGATTCGTCGGAAAGAGACTGTAAGGTTAGTCTAGGTTTCAGACAGGCCAGCGGGAGGTTAATTTAACTCAGTTTTATGATAGTCCGGAGTTTTATGATTCTCATTGCTCACCACTTGTTTGAATTTTATGTCCAGAGTTTTAACAAAGTATATAAGTAAAAAAAATATAAATAATATGGCTACAGATGTGACTTTATATAAAACGCCACTGTTCTATTATCACCAACTGTAAAAGGACATTTATATTGAATTTTTTAACGGACTATTAAAACTGCTCCCCATATTATTTTGAATAGCATCATTTTTTTTATATTCCATGATATTTTCATGCGGAATTCCGTTCCGAATTGCAGTAATTGAATCTGCATTCGCAAGTAACTACGGCTCGCCTGCTTTAATTTGTGTAAGTGTTGCGGTACGGTCGGCAAAAACTCACGCCGTCTGGGAGTGATCAAGTGCCGTAGCTTGGCGAAGCTGGAGTGTCGAAGTAAGCCGAAATCATTATTCTCTTTCAAGCGCATAGGTAGTAGGATTTTAGGATTTCTATTTGAAACAGTATTTTTGAAGCTTACTCGTAAGACAATCGAATAGCATCTACGAAACAACTAACAACTTTTAAGTTGCCGTTGTAGTCAATACTTAACAGCAATATAGGTTGTCGTTAACACTAATACAAGAACTATATTTAAGTAACAAAGGTTTCCTGGACATTTAGTGCATTATTTATGTTTATAAAAACATATCTTCCTTTTTAATAATTTATCATATCTTCAACATTGATTTGATAGTATGAAGGAATACATGATGGAATCAAAAATCGGTTTAATAAATGAGGATGGTAATAATAAACATGTTTTTAAAGATATATTCGCGATGAGTTCAATACCAAAATTAAACAGTACGAATATGTAAATCAAAATAGATACGTATCTACTTACACCTTACCCCTCAAATTATTCTTTGAACAAACCTCGTAGTTCCTCCAATAAAACCAGAAACGCTCATCACTGCACCCTGTTTTTGCTTACCGTACGATTATTCGGGAGGCCCGGCACGTCCGTCCTAGACCGTACTTCGGATGGATTATACTCCCTTTGTCGTAAATTTTACGACTTCAAAAATTAGGCGCCGTGAGCGGACTGGCTCCGCGGACACGTCCCTCGGCAAATTGTTTTAACGGGTTTGTGGTCACCCTGAGGTCTCATTTGTAGATTTGAAAATCGAATTCGGACCATCCTGGCAATTTTTTTTGGTCATAGCTTTACGACGGCCGAAACCTTAAGAATGCTTTCCATGTCTATAATTTGGTTAGGAATTTTTTATCTATGGCTCTCTCATCAAAACTGATCAGACGTTTAATTAGTGTAGAATCAGATTTCAGAAAACGAATAGGTTCGTACTTGTTTATATGCATTAACGCTTAATAATCTGGTTAATTTTGAAATAATTATAAATTGAATTAGTTGTCGCTTTGGCAATCCAATTGAATTATACGCATACCTAATGCCAAAACAAAACTAAACTACCTTAGTAACTGTTAGGTACATAATTAACCGGATTTATACGATTTGCTATTGACTGATTTCATTATATCAGCCTGCAATGTTAGAAATTAATGATTATATTGTGAAAATAACATAACAGCACTAACAACAATAATATTATTAACATACTATTTTCATGTTAAACCGCATTTAATAAACACAACGATACCACCGTCCTTTAAATATTATATTCACCTCACAGCTTATTGCGAAACACGCTCTTTTATACCGTGGCGCCAGTGGACACGGTTATCAGTGATCACAACGCGCAACGTTTTGAGATCTCAATATTAAAGGAGCAAAGTAAACCTGACCTCCCCGAAAGACGTTTGTTTAATAATGACCGCATTCATTCATTTTATTATGACATTTTAAATTGTAATTTTAATTTTATTTATAACAATGAAATTGACATAGAAATTAAATTCATAAAATTATTTACAATATTATCACACTATATGGATATCCATTTTCCTATCAAAAAATTAAGATTAAGAAAAAAGTCTAAAATATCATGGATGACTGATGAATTGTCTCAATACTTACAAAAATACAATGACTTTCAAGAAATGAGGTTACAATACCCTAATAATACAGTGATAACAGATTGTATTTCTCACTACGCAAATCTTGTGAAAATTTCAACATTGCAAGCTCGAAGAACACATATAGAAAAACGGTTAGCAGAGAGTAGAAATCCATCCAAAGAGATTTGGAAGGTCATTAATGAGGAGGCCGGCACAAAAAGTAGGTCACATATAATCTGTGTAAAAAATCCGTTAACTAACACTAACGTCTCAAAAAAAGAAGCAGCTAATACGCTCAATGAACACTTTTTAACTGTTGCGTCAAAGTATATGGTTCAAAGTGACGAGATGTCATCTACCCGCTTCTTGAGCAATCACCTTAGTAACACCAAAATACCAAATTTCGCCCTCCCCGTCGTAACGCGCGAGCTCTTAGACAAGGTGGTACAGTCATTGTTAAAAACGCGTGCAACTGTTGATACATATGATATATCATTAAACATACTTTTATGTATCTGGCCAGTAATAGCTGATATATTATTAGCCCTTATTAACAATATGTTTGAGGTAGGTGCATATCCTCAGGTGTTGAAGAACACAAGAATATGTCCCGTATTTAAGGGGAAGGGTGATACCGATGATGTCAACAACTATAGACCGATCGCAATTGTACCAACCATCTCTAAATTGGTGGAGTCAATAATTTCATCTAGTCTAATGGACTACTTAGAATCGAATGGACTATTAACGAAGAACCAGTATGCCTACAGAAAGAAAATGTCCACCACCTCGGCAGCCATTAATATATTTGACCAAATTGTCACTGGCTTAGATGAAAAACAAAAGATGGCTGGTATATTTTGCGATCTGTCTAAGGCGTTCGACGTTATTAATCATAAACTACTTTTAACCAAATTATACCGTTATGGAATCACTAATAACACCTACAATTTAATAAAATCTTTTTTAACCAACAGAATACAAGCTGTCAAGTTAAATGCAAGTGGTAAACGATACGATTCTGACGTTGGAACTGCTGATATTGGTATCCCTCAAGGCTCATCACTCGGCAACACCTTATTTCTGCTTTTCGTTAATGACCTTCCAACTGCCATTACGACAGGCCTACCGGTGCTGTTTGCAGATGATACCACAGTTATTGCTAGTGCTCAGACATACGAAGAACTCATTGTAAGGGTCAATGAGACGTGTGTGCAGCTGCAGCAGTGGTTCTCTGCAAATGGGTTACTCTTGAACATAACTAAGTCTAACATTATGCTTTTCTCGGGACGTCATGTTGAAGTACCTCCTTGTTTTGCAAATACACCAATGACAATGTGTGACGAAAACCGGTTTCTGGGGTTCATGATAGATTCCAACTTGAACTGGAAATGTCACGTGGATAAACTCTGCGCCAGATTGAGTGGTGCCGTTTTTGCACTGCGAAAACTAAAACCCCTTATATCCCAGGACGCCTTAAGATCTGTATACTATGCACATTTCCACTCATTAATATCGTACGGTACAATAATATGGGGAAACTCGACAGATGCAAAACGAGTTTTAATTATCCAAAAACGCGCGCTACGCATTTTGGCGGGAGTGAATACTAGATACTCGTGTAGGGATCTGTTCGTAGAATATCGCATTATGACGCACTTTTCCTTATATCTTTTTGAAATCATAATGTACGTAAGAAATAATATATCCGAATTCAAACGAGTTCATGTTGAGGGTATAAACGTCCGTTCCACGGGACGGCTAAGAACGGTTCCTCGCCGTATGGCCCTGGCTCAGAAAAACCCACGTGTCATAGGACCTACCTATTATGAACGACTTCCGGCCGTTATAAGAAGTGAACTGTGTGATCAAGCATTTAAACGCCGATTAAGAGATTTTTTGTTGGATAAACCGTTGTACTCTGTTAGCGAATTTATGAATGATGTATAGATTTTGACGATCCGCCACAGGAGATACTATCTTGACATTATTTTAAAATCTTATCATTCTGTAATTATTTTATTTTTAATTTAATATTTTATTGATTATATTCTGGTGACATCCTTGTTTTGACGATCATAATATGAATTCTTGTAGATTGACATGCCTGCAATTTATAATGTAATCTGTATTAGTGATGGGTAGGACATCAATTTAAAATGAGTTTGTATGAGTACCTCATTTTCTAAAATGAGGTGTTACAATGTCTTACTTCAAATGAGGTGAGGTACTAGCATATTTTCAGCGTCGACTATTCCATTAATTCCAACAGGGCCAATTTTTTTTAAATGTATATACATTTTTATTTATGTATTCATCACTCATCACTTCCTTTATAAATAAATAAATAGTAATATTTAAGCAGGCGAGCACCTAGCGCCTCGCGCGATCCAGTGACTCTCTTGCGATTTGTGACTGTTGTGAGGAGTGTATAAATTTTGAGGGTCGCGAGACTCGCGAATGAATTTGAATGATTTGTGTGGCAGAGGTGTTTGTGATGCGCGCGAGTAAATGAGTAAAATGAATAGAGGAGTGAAGTAAGACATTTTTGCGGTACGAAGTACTGCGACAAATTAACTAAATGAGTGGTACAAATGAGGTGCCTCACGAGTGAGCGACTCAACACTAATCTGTATTATGAAATAAATAAATCTATCTATCTATCTATCTATCTATATTTCAACTAATTTTGGCCATAACTTAAAATGCAGCAGTAAATTAAAGTTGTATTATGAAAAGCCGACGCAGCGGACTGTTCGCGTAGCCTTAAGGGTCTGGCCCAAGTTATGAACTATAATATCCGGTAGTCCATTTTGCCGCCAGGGCTAATATTTACCATTATAATACCATTATTGGATATAATAATATTGGGAGTTTAGTACCTAAAATAAAACAACTGATAATTTTACTAACGTTTAAAATGTACCCCACGATTCCCTGATAATATGTAGGTATATGAATCAACTTTACCTGAAAGGGGGCTAAATTCACTTAGTAAAAAAAAACATAACAATATGTACATAAGTGACCAAACATTACTAAAAACTGACTATTACAAAATTAAATAAATTGTATTGTAGATTTTTTATGTTTGACATGCAAGAAATAAAAGGCTTTTTTATTTTTTTATTTATATGAATCAACTATGTACGTATGTACTTACTTATGTATGTCAAAAAAACAAAGCTTTCCTACGTTTGGTGACCAATAACCTGCGATAGACCATAGAAACAACGTTACATTTCAAAATGAGACAGTTAAATTTGACAGGTAAAACAAAACATCTTAATACCCACATTGTACCTACAACAACTTGTACCGATTATATTCGGCGATTACAGGTCACATTCGGATGGCAACCGCAGTAGCGTTGCAACATTACTGCTGTTGCGTTGACGTGGGCAGTAACGCTGAAACAGTAACTTTGTTGCAGTCGCTAACCGAAAAAGCAGCCTAAAGGCAGGATATTCCGCCTCCTGTTTGCTGTTTGCGCCACCGGCGAAACGTCACTATGGTTCGTGATTTATCACTCGCCACGCCGCTAACTTATTACCGCGCTTATGTTGAACGAATATGGCGTGATCATGTGTTTTGAATATAACGATATAGCGACCAGAATATAAATCACACCATTTGGATTAGACACTCTGACCTGGTTAACCGAGTTACCGTAAACCCCTTATTCAGTATTGTTTTGATTTGATACCCTACTTATGGAGTTATAATGAGTATTTCGCGGCTAACATTGAATTAGTGGCTATATATTCACTATCAGTAATCACTCACTGTGCGGGGTCACCCTCGTCCTCGAACATTATAATTTCTAATCGCTATCTCCATCTCCATCACTTTTGCATTACCAATTAGAGTGACAGAGATGGAGATACAAGAATTTAGATTTTCAAAGTATAAGATGAAGGAGCAACCCGAGTTTTTTCCAATTTAAAAAACATATCACAACGGAAAGGGATCATGAATTATTCTACATGCTTTTAAAACGCCATCTATAAAACGCTATGAAATATTCCAGTTCCGAATGTATTTTCTTTTCCTTCATACGTAAATTTTAAATGAGTGTCTTGAGTACTTCAAAGACTTTTTCTTAAGGGGACGGTATATGACGTTTTCGATTTAGACCTCACTTTGTGCAATCAATTTGTTCAATGAATGATTAATAACTGCATTAAATTATACGCAAATCTGTTCACGAAGAAGCCGTGTACCGGCTCTTCACGCCATATTTTTTTTTATTTCCTGTAATTCTCTACAAATCGACACTAAAAGTGTCCAAAAATCAAAATATGGAGTTCCGTTTGAGCAAGACGCATTACAGTTTTGTCTTTGACAGTAATTGAGTTGTTGTGGGATTTTGAAGGCTAGATAACTAAACTACCAGATTATTATCTACTAATATTTTTACTCACAAATACAACACAGAAATTCAATCCCAAATGTAAACTTTCGTATAATTTCCATACATTGACGACATCACTCAAAACTCTTCTTCGAGTCAGATGGCCGTTGGCCTTGCATCGAAGCAGACGTGTACATCGTCATAGCTCGTTTTTGACATTAATAAAGACATTTCATCATATACGCATACGAAAATGTATACCAGTAGATAAATTGTATTTCATAAAATAGGGTAAATAAATATAATCACGTCGAGCTCCAGTCAAATTTTAAATGTGAGTTGTTGTTATTTACGGGTCGTAACGGTCGAAAACAGCAGTAAATTATCCTAAAACAATACGATTACAATCGAATTTAAGTAACTTGTTCCTTCAAAACCCGCTTAAAATGAAAAAAGTTTAAAGACTCGTTTTACTGATTGGGATTGATTTTCATTATGCTGGTATCAATTTTGCGTCATTATAAAAATGTATATGACTTCTGTACGTCAATGACTTTTGATGTCAATTAATTGTAATCTTGTATTTATGTTAGAGAATATTATATGTTCATTTAAATATTACTCATCTATTAATACGAAGCGTAATTCGTTTAATACCTAAAGACTTGCAGTGTCTACACCTACTTTGTTGACGTTCGTTCCGTCTATGTATGCGATTACGTAACGTGCTGTTCTGATAATCTTCAAGAATCAAGATAATTAATAACGGCAAGACCAGCATTTAGTACCAGCGAGTTTTGCGGATTTGGAGACCGAGATGAAGCTTACAGGCCAATATCGCTGCGGCCTGGCCTGCTTATTGTTATGTGTATAAATCGAATGTTATATTAATTTACTATAAAAAACAATGTTTTATTTCAATGACATTCTGTGCGTAGAGGTATGTATGTTTCGGTGATTATAAGAATTATGTCCACACAATAATCGTGCAAAGCAGAGACTGCATTATTTCTTTACGGTATAAGCGGTAAGGAAAAACTCATTGGTATCCTGGCTCGTACCAATGAGTTTTTCGGAACTTATGTACGAAATATCATTTGATATTTACCACTAGCTTTTCGGTGAAGGAGGAAACATCGTGAGGAAACCTGCATACTCGTAGTGCATACATTTGCGAAGAAATTCAAAGCTGTGTGTGAAGTCCCCAATCCGCATTGGGCTAGCGTTGAGATTATTGTCTATACAGGGTGGTCCAAACCGTGACGTCCAAAAATCGTGGGCTATCAATGTACCCCATATGTATGTTAGCCGATTTTTCGTAGTTTTCAAGTTATGATTTTTTAAGCTTTTAACTTTTCCTATGTAGGTAATATTCTCCGACCGTCCTTAGTCTGGGACCGGTCTGAAAACCAGCGCCGGGCACCTAGGCCCGGCACACGCTGAGACTGGAACCCTTTGCCTAATACAAAGATCTTCTCACTTTTGTTTTGTATATGATAACAACTGTTTTATTTTATTATGTAAGTAATTCTAACTCTATTTTATGTTCATGTATGTGGCAATAAACAATTCTTATTCTATTCTTATTCTTATTCCTATGAAATTCCGGGGTTCCCATACAGAGTGGCTGAAAAATAACTGCATTCCGTTGCCAGGGAGGTGTTGGGATTATACTGAGCAACTTTTATTATGGGACCAACCCCGAAATCGCGAAAAAAAAATTGGCTTATTATACATTTTGGCTAGTCCATTTTCTATGGAAGGGTAATTTTTTTTCGCGGTTTCGGGGTTGGCCCCATTGTAAAAGTTGCTCAGTATAATCCCAAAACCTCCCTGGCAACGGAAATGCAGTTATTTTTTAGCCACTCTGTATGGGAACCCCGGAATTTCATATGAAAAGTTAAAAGTAAAAAAAAATCATAACTCGATAACTACGAAAAATCGGCTAACATACATGGGGTATATTCTGATAGCCCACGACGTGAGGAATCTAAAAAAAAATTTTTGGACGTCAAGGTTTGGACCACCCTGTATATAGGCTGAATTATTATTATTATTTATAGGCGGTACGGTACCGTTATTATTTATCAATACCGCTTCGTTTTGAAGGTACTATACCTGTTGAAATATAAAGTACGGTACCGGTATAAAATTGCAGCAGGTACAGCAAATTTTTTATAGGTGTACAGTCAGCTGCAGAGAAAAGGTACCACCCCTGCATACAATCTTCTATGCAGGGGTGACCTGCAGCTGACTGTACCTAAACCATCACTGACCGAGCGTAGGCGAAGGTCTCCGTTTCAGCTTGGGCAAAAATACTTTCGTTTGTTCGAATGTTCTCCTTTGCATATCACATTTCTCAAATATCTCGAGAAAATTTGTAAGCAGGTTCGGTAGTTGGATATAATTACTCGGTTTCTTTTTTTTTTATAAGTTCTAATAGGCAGAGATTGTCATAAAGGACTTAAGCGACAGTAGGGTCTGTGGTACTTAAGACCATTGTGATTATTCGTAGTGTCCGACCGAAGATTCGGTTTCGGTTTCGGTTTCGGCCATAAAATCATGTTTCGGCCGTAGTTTCGGTTTCGGCCAAAAAACGGCCGAATCTTTCGGCCTGGCCGAAACATACGAAATAGTACTTCGTATTATGAAACTAAACTATGTGACAAAGACCAAAAGTTGGCGAGCAAGTAGGACAACAATACTTATATATACAGAAATTTGTGTTTCGGTCGGACACTAATTATTAGGTACTTACTGATTACGCTGCGCCGCGTGGAACGTGAGGTGCGTTGGGGTAAGTACATACAAATCATTCAAGAAAAAAATCCCTTTTAAGATCACTCGTGTGTCTGCCCCTAATAGAGTAATTCAATTGAAATTTGGTACACATTTTTCACATATGACAAAGAGTCGGTGATCCAAAGATGGACTAGTAACGTAAATAAATAAACTTTTAACTTTGCGGCCATTTTTTTGTATCGTGTGATATATCAGATATTAAATTGTAAGATATTTACTAATAATAAGCATTGGTCACGTAAATTATTTTTAGTCTTTTTTTGCAAGTATGAATGATATAGAACATTATTTCAATTATTTTTAAAATTAAGCCTATCCAAAGGCGACTTGGAAGATGTGTCATGGGGATCTATATTCGTTGGGTGAAAAACAAGTTTTTTTGTCTAATTATCGTTTAAAACACAATCGATCGGCAATAACGCGGGCACATAAAACAAAAAACTTCTTTTTTCACTCATAAAACTCCTTAAACCTAATAAGAGCTAAACAAAAACAAGTGCGAGTCGGACTCGCATTCTAAGGGTTCCGTATATTAAGTCCGTCTCACGCTTGACTGCACATTTCTTATAGATTTTCCTGACATATATAGGTAAAGAACTACTTTGTGTATTTTTTTCAAAATTTTAGATCCAGTTGTTTCGGAGAAAGTGGGCGGAGAATGATCATTTTTTGCCTATTTTCATGAATAACTGCTGAACTATTAATCCTAAAATTATAAAAAAAATATATCTTTGAGATTCTTACAATGAGCTCTTTTATTTGATATGTAACACTATATAGTTTAAAAAACATATTTTTTAATTTTTTCATTTACCCTAAAAAATGGCTACCGTATTTCAAATCCTCTAAAATACATTTTATTTACGTTACACGTCCATCTTTGGGTCACAAATTTACATTTGTGTGCCATGTTTACATATGTGTGCCAAATTTCAACTGAATTGGTCCAGTAGTTTCGGAGAAAATAGACTGTGACAGACGGACGTACAGACAGACAGACGCACGAAGAATTATATGTATATGCACTTATCCCAACGCACCTCTCGTTCTACGCTGCGCGGGGTTCATTGCCGCTCCTACCGCCGTAAGTGTAAGTACAACTACATCATCAAGGCTACGATCGAAGATAATCAGTTCAGCACTGAAATAATAGCGGTGGAATGCCAGTATAATATTTAATTATTTATTTTAATTTTATAAATTTAATAGCAAAATAAATAGCGAATATAGGATACTCGTACAAGTAAATCTGTAAAGATCTTAGGGGTACATCAGCCGACATATATTATTAAATTTTATTTTGTCGGCCTTAATTAAATTTCCACCCTGCCGAAACTTTATTTATTTAAATTTTTAATTGAATTGATTTTTCGCCTTATGAATAACCGTATAGAGTAGTAAATAACATTTTACATCTGACTTAATGACATCTGGGTTTATTCGGTTTAACTTTACAAAACGCGTATCTCGACAAAGCCATAATATGCAGAAAATAGTTAACAAGCAAATGAATTAAATTAGAATTTAAATACGTCACGTGTGACATGAACAGACAAGGAGAGCAAGATTTAATGTATTGTTTCTCTTTCTTCTTTCAATGGAACGTTTTTACTGTTTCTGTTCCTCAAAAGAGGTCAGTGGTTAACACTAAACTCAAAACGCAATCTTAAAAAAACTTGATGGGTCAATGACCTGTCCCAGTAAAGTGAGGTAGTGTGCGTGAAGTGCGCTTGTGTGTGAAATGGGGTAAATTGACAGAATCTGAAAATTTACCCACCTCTACCGTCACCTTAAGAAAACTACACATTTTTAACAATTCAATGTTAACAGAATACATTGTCATATTTGGTTTCTTGGGGTAAAAAGGAAACAAAATGACCTGTATTCTATGTAAGTATGCCCTTTTGTACTAGGTACGTATATATGTAACTTAACTGGTCAATCGTATACCTTATTGCGACTAGATAACGTCTACTAATGGTCAGCGTTTTGCTTTTAGTACATTTCATATTCTCTTTTACATTTGCGGGCAAGGTTCGGCTAAGTATTATGTTCAGATATTTATGATGCTATTTGGTCTCTTATTCAGTGTAATAAACAGGACACACCGCGGTATTCGGAAAATTAGATCCGTTCTAGAGAAGATAACGATACGATATGTACCTACTAGATATAGTAGATACCAACTAGTTTAGATTTCAACTAGATATCTTTTGCAGCTCAATTCGGGCAACCAATGTCACTTTTACATTAAATTATCGTTTTAAGATCGTTTCAAGATCGTTTCAAAATCGTTTTGAGATCTAAAAATACATAACGAGACGTTTTAGACATTTTGAAAATCGTTCAAGAGTATCTCCAGAATCGCGGAAATGTTAAATTTGACAGGCTAGATCATAAAAATATTGTTATATCTTCTATATATTGTTATATAGTCTTATTGTCGTATCTTGGTGATGACTAATAGATATCTAGTTCAAAATCCGAATCGGGCCCACAGTCGCTGAGATTTCACGAGCCTCGTGGCGGACATTTCAATATGATTATTCAATTTAGTTTGTTGTTGTTTACTTGAACAAGAGTTGTTTTGGAACTACGAAATATATTTATTATGAAACGTGAGTCTATTTACTCATTTAAGCGATGTCATATAGGCTAGGGTAACCGATGCATTCAGTTCTAATAAAAACAGAACCCTTCTAGGTACCTACGTCATATCCGTCCGTTAGAACTTTTTGACTAGAAACAATAAATATATGTCGAAAGTGCGTATTACATACAGTATGATTAATTTTACGTTTCTTTGTTTCAGGTATTTTCTTCACTGTAACTGAAGGACTCGTTGTGCTAGACTTAACTGTAAGGCCTGAGTGGACGCTTGAAGCGGAGCGTTCGGCGGGGTGTGCAGCGTGGCGTCGGGCTCACAAGTAATTAGAGCAGCGTGCACTGAGGCCGCTTCCATACGCTTGCATTTGTTTAACATGCACGCCGCACGCCCCGCCCCGCTGCACGCCTAACTCGAGCGTCCACTCAGGCCTTACACTAAGATTCAATCGTTACTAGATTCAGACGTTGCAGCCTTGCATAACTATTAGGAAATAAAATTATAGCAAAAAAATATAGGAAATAGTTTTTTTTCAAGATTTATACTTGAAATATTTGAACATAAAATACTATACTGTTTGGTCTGTAGAAATTTGAAATAATGTCAACAAACCAATTTTATTCACCTCTATTATTATTACTTATACACTGGAATCTTGTATTTCTGTTGTCGAAAGCAAATTGTACTTCATATTTCACTGCCAAAGGCAGTTGATGGGAACATAGGTTGGGAATATTTCAGTAATGTCAACTAAAATACGAGACAAGTACGTAGATAGGATTAAGCAGAATACCTATCAACAATATTCGTGAACCTCGTATCTTACTTTACTGTATGTTTGTAACAACAAACTTACGTAATTGGAAATAGAGTTTGAATTCCAATAACTTTGAAAGTTGAAGATTCAGGTTGCGAATATGGAGTCAAGCTCTTCAAAATTAATTTATTCAGTAAAGACACCTGTCCCTAAGCCTGAAGAGCAATCTGCTCTCTTCTATTCGACTAAATTAGTTTAATTTAAGCAGAGTTTCATTAACATAAAGCCTATATTCATGACAAATTTGGTAATGACTGAACGTAGTTGAAACAACATCTGTAAACCGTGCTTATGTACCTACTTATTATTACTGCAATTCAAGGTACAATAATACCTAGACATCACGTTTCCATAACTCCACTTTATTACTTTGCAATAAGGTTGATATTTTTGTAAGATACATTGGGGTAACTAAATTTTGGTACTTAGTTGCTAATAATTGCGTAAGTTCATTTGCCCCTTCGCATCTCAACTACACGGTGCACAAAGCTGGAGCTGCTGACGAAAACGCCGCCAAACGGAAACGGGCTATATACTCAAATCTGGAGCCGACCTTCGATAGTAGCCATAGAGACCAGCGGACCTTGGTGTGCTGATGCTAAAAAAAATATAGCTGCTCAACCAAATATTGACAGTAAAAAAGGCGCGAAATTCAAATGTTCTATGGAACGATATCCCTTCGCGCCTACATTTTTCAAATTTGCCGCCTCTTTCTACTGTCAAGATCTGGTTGACCAAGTATATAAGAAAGTTAGGCCAACGCCTCCGAGCAAAAAGCGGCGACCCCAGGTCCGGCGCATATTTAGTCCAGCATATTATATATTTCTCTAGCCGTTCAAAGAGGCAACGCCAGAAACGTACTAGGCACATTTACCCGGGTGCCTATCGACCCTAGCATATAATAGGGTTCTGTAACTCAAAAGGAAAAAACGGTACCCTTTTAGGATCACTCGTGCGTCTGACTGTCTGTCTGTCCGACCATTGCCTTTATCTCCGAAACTACTGGGTCAACAATTTTGATAAAAATAAAACGCGAGTTCGACTCGCACTTGGCTGGTTTTTTTTTATAAGTTTGTAAACTTCTGTACCTAAATTTGAAAGTGTTCCAAAATCTACATTTCATTTTTTCACTTTGTACGTACATATAACTAAATTGTGTCCAATCCTCAGCCAGTAATTTATTTTGTTTAGGTACAGTTAACTATATATAGAGTACTTAGTGTGGAAATAATGTGGAAATTACGTACGCCGTAAAAGTAGAAACAATCAAAGCAAACTGTATAATTAATTAAATAACTGAGTGAAACAGTGAACGGTAGTGCAAGCCACCGACGATAAATCTTTCGACGTTCGTACAGTCCGTTTGACGGGCACAACCCTAAATAATGGGCGGAATTTCGCGCCATAGACCAGAGCATAAACTATTAAAGAGACGGCTACAACCGACGATGGTGCAATTTTATGACCCGCTTTTGCATATTGAATGGGACGCCACGCGCGCTGGAAAATGGCCGGATTTTTTATTGGAGATTAACAAATTATTGCTTTCGCGCCATACAATGTTGTTTTTGGTGAATGCTGATCTTTGTAGAAGTTAAACAAATGTGAAGTCCAGTTTTCAGTCATCTAGTATTTTTAGGCACATTTTATTTACATCCGATTGCACGACTGTCATAACATTTGTGAGTAAATAAAATACAGCACTGAGTGACACTGGGACGGACTAAACTAAACAAAAACTTGTAATTGAATATAGTATACCTTTTTATTGATTAAATAACTAATAAGAATAAAGGTCCTGGACCCCATGGTCCCGAGATATGGACAGGACATACAAATAATAAATAATAATACGCAGCTTTTAATCCTCTGGGGCAGGGGTCTCAGTTGCAGATGCCTCTCCTTCTGTTACCTCCGCAGGCTCTGAAGCGGGCTCTGAAGGTGTTCCTGCAGTAGATTCCGGAGCACTCTCTGCTGGGGTTTCTGCCGGTTCTCCGGCGGAATCTGGCTCCGCAGCCGGAGCCTCCGCTGGCGGCTCTGGTGCAGCTTCAGGCTGTGTATCGGTCGGTGTAGGAGAAGCTTCAGGTCTAGGCGCCTCAGGTTCAGGTGTAGGTGCTGCGGGGATTGGCGCAACTTCAGCCGGGGCAGAGATAGGAGCGGGGGCCGCGGCAGGAGCCGTGGCAGGGGCCGCGGCAGGAGCCAGAGCCGCCGCTTCTTTCTTGTCTTTCGCGTCTTTTTTATCTTTCTTCTGTTTCCTCTCTAGCGGCAAGTACAGTTTGTAATCCTGTGGCAACTCTTCTTCAGTATACAAGCGGTCGCTGAAATAAATCCTGCGCAATCGAGCATTGGCATGCACTTGGACACGGAGCGTTTCAATAAACTGCGTGCCATACGCTCTTTTTGTAAAGTCTGCCAAATTAAACTGTATCTGGTTCCATCCCCCTGACAGTCCGATAGGCATGCTCGTACAAAACGGTTTGATTTTTGTAGTCGACTGAAAATTTGATATTCTGAACCGTCGCCGCATATTGTTGTCATCGAGAACAGTTATTTCGAAAGAGAAATACCGTTTTAGATTTTTCACTATTATGACGAGAAAAGGTAGTTTTATTCCCAAAACTTGGTTGTTTTTTGGGCAAGTGATGAAAGTATTCGTGACGTTCGTGCTTACGATTTCGAGGACAATAGAATTGACTTCTTTGTCGGTAAGCCGTTTGATGTGCCCATTCTCGACTTCGGTGTCCCATATCGCAAGAGGATTAGATCCACAACTGTAAAATATTGATAATAGTCCGCTCTGAAACGTATTTTTAAACATTATAAACAAAAATAATATCAATCGAATCGTCAAAAATATTGGCAAGTCACGTACCAATGACACTTGGTTGACACACTTGATGCGTGCCGGCCAGTCGTGTGTTTACACAGCCAATGACGTAAATAGGTTGTACGAGCGCATAATTATTTATACATTTATTTCGATAGTACCTACCAAAGAGTAGTATAATATATATATGGTACCTACTTACAATCTTATACCTATAAAGGTTTAATAAATTAAACGAGCAATTCTTGTATAGATATATAGAAAGGAATTTATTTATTTAGGGATCTCAAAAACTCTTTTAACGATTTCGATGAAATTTGCTGTATGGGGGTTTACGGGGGCGAATAATCGATCTAGATAGGTCTTACCTCCGGGAAAACGCGCATTTTGGTCAAAGCAATTAGTCAGTAAATAGGAACAAAAAAAACTATACTCGTCCTTTTCTTTTGGGTGCTAGTACTAGTGTAAGACAAAGATAGTATGATTCTCTCTGTCTATGTTTGAAATAAGACAGTCCTTTGACAAACTATATTAAAATTATATTTAATAAACAACTGAAACATAACATTCTTAGAAACATAATCAATCAATCAATATGAGTATAATCCGTGATATAACGTCGTGTAATCAGTAATTAAACATTTTAATATGTAACATTAATATACTAATATACCATATTTGTCTATGTACACTCAGTATCAAGTATATGTGACATTCCAAGTGGCCAAATAACACCTTTGCTTCTGTAGAAATAAGGATGTATAAAGATATATTTGGCCACTTTGGCCGTCACTATCTGTTTGATGGTGACTGTACAACTGGTGAAGTTACTCTCATTCCTCCGGTGCTGAAGCTGCCTCGGCCGGAGCGTCTACTGCCGGTTCTTGGACTGCAGCTGCCTCAGGCTGTGCTTCTGCGGCTGTTTCAGGCTGTGCTTCTGCGGCTGTTTCAGGCTGTGCTTCTGTGGCTGCTTCAGATTGTACCTCTGCTGAAGTAGGTTGTACCTCTGCGGCTGATTCAAGTTGTACCTCTGCGGCTGCCTCACCATCAGTAGGGACTGATTCCACCACAGGCGCTTCAACTTCTTCCGGAGCAGCTTCGCCCTCCTGAGCAGGGGCTTCAACCTCCGTTGCATCAGGCTCAGGAGTTACCTCAGCCTGAACCGCCGCTGGCGTCTCACCCACAGGAACTGCTTCAGGAGGTATCGCTGGAGGCAGCTCGACATTACTGGTCCGAGACGGTGCAGCCTTAATTACGTTAGTTTTACTTCCTTCTCCAGCCTTTTTGCGTATATTAGGTAGGGGAAGAAAAATCCTGTATTCAGCGGGCAAATCTTCGTCGGGAGTCAACCTATCAGCGAAGTAAATACGCCTGAGACGTATATTGGCGTTCACTTTAATTCTTTGTACTTCAACAAACGACTTATTATATGCACGACGGGTGAATTCAGATAGGTTGAACTGGATCTGGTTCCAACCGTCAGCGAGACCGATAGGCATAGCGGTAGACATGGGCAAGATCTGTGTAGTACTTTGAAAGTTGGATACCCGGAATCTTCTTCTTGTCCCGGTGTCGTCCAAAATGGTCACCTCAAAAGTGAAATATTTCTTCAAATTCTTTACCACCATAATCATGAACGGCATCGTTATTCCAAGAATTCTGTTTTTCGTTGGACATATCATATACGATGTGCTTACATTATTTCCTCTTATATCTAGCACCATGGACTTTATATCTGGGTCTAGCAGCCGTGCAATATGACCATTCTCAACATGGACTTCCCATAACTCCAAAGGTTTAGAGCCGCAGCTGTAGAACACAGTTAGGAATCCGCGTTGGTATGCCGTCCGGAACATTGCAGACCTGGTTTTACGTTTCGGCTTCAAGCTGAATCGCTGTTTAATTTGACCCTATTTAATAAATATGTCCAATTAACGTTTTCATCTTTAAATACGTTACTTATTGCTTTAAAAATGACATTTTCTGCCTGTCAACTTTAAAAAGTATTGTAATGACAACTTCATTCTACGACAAAAAAGGCTACAAATATCAATATACTTCTTTTTTTGACACTGAGTTCTAAAAATATATTCCAAAACGCTAGAGTTTCAAGTGTTATTATACCTACGTACCTATATCGTAAATAATTGCAACATATCGTATTTAAATTTTCGTAAATCCCACTAATGTTAAGCTAATTTTACGGTTTTCACATTTAAACACTCGCGCGAGATGTTACGGAGAGCCTGGGTCTTTAAACTATTTGTGTTAAACATCTGTTCATGTGAGCCTAAAGTTTAGCTATATTGCAATATAGCTTAACATGTTGGACTAAGGGCCTGCACGGGTACGTGAGCATTGTACTGCAGTCTACACGGGGGAGTTAGGTTCAGCGTCGGACTACTTAGATCCGTCGCCGGCGGAAATTAGTATTTTTCTACTCCCCCTCTTATGTGTTCGTTCACTTATTCTACTGACTTTTCAATTGATAGTACTTGAAGTACAATATTTTAATAAAGCCCTACAAGGCATTTTTATACTTGTCTCATTTACGAAGAACAAATATGAGCGCATTGCCGTTCAGTAAAAGTTTCATATAAACACTGTACTTTTGTAAAAAATGCTCTTCGTATATAGGTAACTATATAGGCATGTATATATGTATAACCATATCTCGTAAAACGCCTTGTAACAAATGAGAAAGTCAGAAAGCACAAAAACTTCCCAAAGTATGAGTATACGTAGGAACATATAAAAAAACTTTTAAAGAAAAGCTCGTTTCGCTGTGATTTATCATCCCATTTGTCATCCTCGACACTAGGAAAATATGTCACGCAAACCCACAAGTAACGCTCACACGCGGTCGGCAAAATAACATTTTTGTCGTCTCTAAATCACGTGACGTTTCCACTATGTGGGCGCCCTTAGAGACGCGTCGGCAAAACCTCAGGCAGGACAAAGGCGAAATGAAAAAGATCCTTTGTCCGTCGCGATAAGGAGTGCATGTGAAACGAGACATACGTGCCTCGTCTCCTACTTACCTCGTCGCACCCATCAGACTGTGTATTGTTATAGCTGGCGCGAGTCCGAACGAGGCGAATTCTCGGGCAAACCATTGTAAAGTGGCCTCGAGTTCTATAACAACTCTGATCAATCTGAGAGCACTACAAACCAGTCTGGCCAAGCAATTAATTCGCCCGCACGTAGCAAGCGTTCAGAGTGACTCTATTGGCTCCTACACATCAACATCTACCTCATTCGAAATGATTTTTTCGAACGTTTTTTTGCTTAGGGGAATCCCCTCGCGTTGTTAAGATATCATTGCATTTTTCGGGATTAATGGTATAGAAAACGGATAGGACCAACGGCTGTCGGAAGAACAATAAGTCTAAGATATATTGTTTGCACACGCGACTTTTCCGGTAAAGAAAATCAAATGCGTCATATCAAAGAATTTAAAAAATAACATATGTAAGTCAGACACTGTAATTTTATTAATAACGACGTTTTGTTTTATATATTTACCCTATAAAGTTCATTCACGGTACAGAAAACCTATTTACACCAACTGTAAACAGAAAAACAATGAAAACATAATTTGTGTAGACTTTTTCCATAATTAAATGCCTCCAGCGTTAATTAAAGTAATAGTTATTTGTTTCACAAGGGGAAGGTTTAACCTCTCGTGCTAAATTGATACTCGTGCATGCGACAGATTCCAAAATTCCGAAAAATGGAATCTTGGGCGTTGCGAGGGTTTCAGGGCCGAGGGTTAAACAAATTTGAGCACCCAGTGAAACAAAATTTTTCACCACACCAACACAAAGAAAATACTAACTGTAAAATCTCAAACAAAATCAAAGCAAATCGAATTAAAATAAATGTTATTAAATATTTATCATTCACAATCATCATTTAAAAGTCAATTCTACCAGCAAACACAAGAAAACAAATTAAAATTTGCCTCGCATGTGAATAAAATGCAACTTTCTTATTAGTTTTTGAACAATCAAGAGAGCCTTTACCAGCTGGTGTGGTGAAATAGTTATTTTCGATACAAGTGCGAAAAAGAGGAAATTCGAAACGAATTACCTATTCGCACGTGTATCGAACAACGTTTTACAGTACATTGACACTTTAAAGTTTCGACATACGCACGAAAAGTGCTAGTTTACGCACTAGTGCGGAAAAGTAGCCCCATATGTACTGTAAATGATTTTATGACAGCAAGTTTTGAAATGTATCTGAAAGTCAGAAAACTATAGTCGATTCGCTGAAAAAACAGCAAGCGGCGTTTCAGATGTGCTTGGTATATTTACAAAGCTCATTGCGCGGCGCAGCGAAGCGTGGTCTGCATAATGTATCGAACGGAGACTCGGCGAGCTTTGTCTGCGTTATTTACAACCGGCCCGTGTATTCACGCGGAAATTGGATTTGTAAAATAAGACACTGTATAAATAATCTTTATCTAAAACATATCTCGCTTGCGCGCAGAGAGTCCACGATTCGCGAACTTTAATTCGTTCTACATAAAACACATGTGGGAGGATCTTTTGATCTGGATTTGTTTTCGATATGATCTGTCAGCTGTCAACATGTATTTTAAACAGGTACATAAGATAATATGGTAGTGTAGAGATTGCTACCGTAAATAGTAATTTACAAGCACAGTACACAGCACAGTAGTGCTTACAACACATGAAAAGATTATTCGTTTTATATTAGTTCATTAGTGTGGGTCAAATCTTGGAAGCAATATTTGACCCACTTCTCGATTTCCGATAGAGCGGAAATTTTGCATTTTGCATAAATTGGTTGACGATGCAATATTATGACCTTATGGACCTGATCAGATGATGAAGACAAGAAGGTGGCCAATATGGCCATGGCAACTCTGTGATAAAACAACGCAAACTAATTGTGTTTGGGATTGTTAGAAATTTTCTCAATGAATATTAGTTGCCTAAGGAAAGAAAAGTACAGTTAGCGATAAAAGCTTGTACCAAAAATGAAATTTTTGCCAAAATCTTATCTAATCTAATCTAATACCTTTAAACGAGCAATTCTTGTCTATTTATTTATTTATTTATATGTTTATTTCTCTCTATCTCGGAAACGGCTCTAACGATTTCGATGAAATTTGCTATATGGCGGTTTTCGGAGCCGAAAAATCGATCTAGCTAGGTCTTATCTCTGGGAAAACGCGCATTTTTGAGTTTTTATATGTTGTCCGAGCAAAGCTCGGTCTCCCAGATATTTTATTTTATATACGTGGAGTGTGCAAGAATCTTATTTCTATGCTAACGTTGACGTTCCCACGATATTGCAGCTGGCTGGAAATAATCGTCGTCAGCCTCGCCAGAGACAATGTATCGAAATTAATATCCGAGCTCGCCGAACAATTTGTCCACCCGGAATGCAGACAATTAAACGGACGGTCCTTGGCCGGCTAAAAGTATAGCTATAGTTCACTAATAAATATCTGGAAACAGGTCAAGTGTTTTGTTCCGCTTACGACGTAATTGTGACAACAATAGAGATGCAATCATTCGAACATTTACTACCTGTATTTTTTTGAAGTGAAAACTTCTTTAGCGGCGCTGTGCACTTTTTATGATGGGGAAAAATGTTAAACTCGCGAGAGGTAAGCTTCGTAAGACGTAAGACGGACACGTGACCTGATCGAAAAACTGTTACAATGTCATTGAGTTTTTCTTTATTGATTTAAATGCCATCTAGTGAGTTTCCCTCTAACTGGTAATAATATAACTCGAGTACTAACAGTGATGTGCTTAGGGGTTTCAAGTAATGCGACGAAATAACGCTAGATGGCGTTAACCTCAATTATATACATAGTGCTGCAGACATTTTGCACTAGTCATTGAGTTTTCACTTCTGCCGGCACTCCCGGAGTGCAACCCGTTGTTTTTTTATTTGTACTTTGTTTATTAATACGGAAAACGACCAAATGTGCGCTTGATGTTTAGGCAATACCAGTCTTCCATTCGGTTAAATATATAGGTTCATTTTATTATGGGATAAAATTATAACAATTTAGAATATCTTTAAATTAATTTACTTTAATTTGGTGCCAATGAGAAAGTAAGTGCTTAGGTATTTAATCTTATAATAATTTAGAAAATTACGAGTTTCAGAATATTTCAAAGGCTCAACTTATTATTGCGCTTTAAGTTGTGTTTAAGAGGCTTATACCTAAGTAGTTTACAAAGTCAAATTAAATGCTATTGTGTGGATTTCATATTAGGTCTAATAATATTATTTTCGTGGTTATGCACAAAATCCCTATTAAACAAAAATAGGTTACGTGTTGAATTTCAAAACAAAACCGCATATATTCTAGTAGGCCGTGGGCTTCGAACTGCAAACGGTGGAAAATGCCGCTTCTTCGAACACGTTTTCTCTGTCAAATGCATTCCGCGAGATAAGGACAGACATATTACCTGATCGGAGCGGGTGAATGGCTATTATAAGCCCCGGATTTCAGTTCATTTTTCGCTCCACATTCAAAGGTGTTATTCACAATGCTACTAAATGCATAGCCTCAGGCCGACAAATTAATATTCTGATGTCGGTGAATGCTCAAGACTCAGCCAAACCAAGAGTCGTATTAGAATTGTATAAATCTAGAGCCTTACCATGACTGCCTTAGCAGTGTCAAACTAACATATTTGCTGACGTCTGCGTAACTTACTTTCTAATTACGTATACATCTCGATCGCACTAATATGCGAGTACGTGTCATACTGGTGGTAGCCGTACTGATCTTAATTTAATATTGATATTCAATACTCCAAAATTAATATGCCGCTGAAGTATAAGTCTTGATTAGATTATATTATGTTTATTATTTTATCGCGTCCGGAACACCACGCTGCATTCTAGAACTCGCATTGCTGACGTTGGCAAAAAAAACCGCCAGGCTCAAATGGGACTGGGCCGGCCACGTCTATCTCATGCATCCGGATAGGTGGGCTAACATAGCCACCAAGTGGATGCCGACGAAGAAGCGTGGGCGGGGCAGGCCAAGGCAGAGATGGCGGGACGACTTTGACGCCTTCCTTAACAACTTAACTGGCCGGAAGAAGCGCTGAATCGGGAGTTATGGAGAACCAGGGGAGAGGCCTTTGCCCAGCCGTGGGACACACAAATAGGCTGAGAAAAAAAAATATATATTTTATCTTAAGGTCACTTTACGGTGGTTCAACTGAACTCGCGTAACCATGGGAACAGGTCGGCGGCCAGGGCCCGGCGCATCGGAATGAAGACATATATTTCGCTCTTGTTGTCCTTTTAATCCGACGTGCCTGTCGAAACTCGTAAATCTGAAATGTCGATTAGGACACTGTTTGTCCCTGTCGACGTCTAATAAATTGCAATAAGCGGGAGGGCGGAAAAATGTCGCTGCTATGATGCTGGTATTGAGACAAATATTAGGTACCTGTATGTCACGTGGTTAATATCTGAAATATTTGATGAACAGATGTCAGACGCCGTAGATGGTTTTAGTTTACTTTAGTTTTTATTTGTTATGGCTCCTCTACACGATGGGCCGACGCCGGCCACTCCAAGGGACGCAGCCATGCGGTAGAATGAGATAGCAATATCACTTGCTCCCTCTAACGCATAAATGCGTCCCTTGGAGTGGCCGGCGTTGGCCCATCGAGTAGAGGAGCCATTACAGTTTTCTTATTAATTGAGGATTACCTTGTTGTCTACGGCTGCGAAAATGTTCTTGTTTTGTAAGGGTGATTATTTCATAAAATCGGAAAGTTATATTTGTTCACATTATTTCCTGTTAAATAAATATTTAGTAAAACGAACATTATTTTTCATGAACAACACGTCATTGCGGACGAGAAGTGAAAAAGCCTTCCCTGCCAAGCATTATTTCTGTGTCGAGTTATCCAAGGCGCACAAGTAAATTGGTCTTACGTATTAAAAATTCTACACATAAGATTCTGCCAAGAAATCCTGCCAAGATTTCCCGAGTTCCTGCTCCGTGCCAATAATAAATATAAAATACTGTGAAGCTTTTTCTTTCCCTTGTCATATAGCAGGGCTTGTTCTGATATTTTCGTATTTACTTTAAGTAACTCTTAGGCCATTTTGCAAGGGGAAACTGAATAACGTGCCAGCTCTTATGAATCAACCGAATTTGGGGTAAATGGTACTCAAGGCGGTAATTTTTCCACTTTTTAATTTATTCTAAATATGTAGGGTTTGTAAGTTTGTAGCATATATAAAGTATAGTAAATACCAACATGACTAAACAATTACAAAATATAGTAAATAGTAGATGCCACTGTTAAGGGGCCCACTGCTTACCAGTCCACCGGACGATATCAGTCTGTCACTTGTTCGGAGTTGTCACCTTTTGCGTTTAACTGACAGGCTCATATCGTCCGGCGAACTGGTAATAAGTGCCTAAAGTAAGCCTCTTTAGATGTATTAAACTTTTGACTGTGAAAGTTTTGACATCCAACAGAAAACTAATTTGCAGCTACAATAATTATGTTGTTCTAGATACTTTACATTTTAGAATTACTTGCATATCAACAAGCATTATTTGGTCAGTTCGTCTTTCTGCAACCCAGGACGCAACCATAAGCACTCATGCAAATTATCCAAAAACTTTGTTCAAATGTGCCCATCTATGCCTATACACTGGCCCGATGCCAGTTTTAAAAGGAATTTGTCAGGGACGCGTCTCGGTGTAAAAAGTTAATGATATGTGAAGATCCCTCGGATATCCTTGGTCTAATTGTAAGTAAATTTAATGACTCGAGCGAGGGGTAAGCTGTGAAATTATGTAGGACCAATTTTGGCGAAGCCCAGCTTAGTAAGAGGTTAGTTCCGCTACGATACGTTTGGATTGGTTAGGAGGTTTGTTAAATGATTAAGGGTAGGTATATAAACAGCGGCAATCTTCTGTCACTCTTATTTATCAGAATGTTATTTTCAAATGAAAATTCGATCTAATGTTAGATCAGAGTCACATTTATATCGCACCATATTGCACTGATAATCAGGTTTATTTGAAATTAGACTTCGAGTAGATAATGTCAATACAGAATTAGACGTATAATTAATTTTACAATGCGTATGTTCAGTATACTTCTTGAAAAGTACGTAAGATTCAACAAGAACACCTTTTTCGCTCATGTTTTATACCACCTATGACCTACACTGGTCAAGAATTGCTTACTTTCCGAACTTGTATCACTATTGTACTCTTCTTGCACCCTACCAAGTAAATGCCGCGAAACATAGGACACTGAAGGGTGTGCACTGTGCATCCAGCACAAAGGTCTTCCGCCTGAGTGAACCTCGTCGCCCGTGTACTTAAACACTAAACATTATTCGAAGCGGATTATGGCGACCTTCTTTACTGACCTACCTATCCTATAGGTATTATACGGTAGGCCGAGCCCGATATTTAGGGCCCCGTTCTACAATGCAAGGAAACTCCCTCACTTTTTGCTACTACAACACATTCGGGGAAATGGAATGCATTGCTTATAAAGAACAAATGGGTCAGGTTTGCGAGAAAAATATCCAACAACATGGATGCCAATAAAAACGCGCGAACAAATCGGGACGTACCTTGCTTCATAATCACCCTTATTTAGAAGCAATAATTAAATACATGCTAACAAACTTAGCTACAGTGAAATAGATATGAATTAGATACTTTATATAAATAACGGTAGATTATTAGGATGTAGCTAATTACTGGCATTCATCCAGTTTTACTTTGTACATAATATGCTCCATTTAATAAATTAAAGAATAATACGCTCGTATGATGCTAAATGCTTAATACAATGTTTATTTACGTTTTCACATCTTTGAACCAAAATAACGTAAAAGAAAAACAGAAATAATTCAACGCCAATGAACAATGCAAATATATACAGAATTTGGTATCCCACTATAAAACAAAGTTCCAGGAATTTCATCCGGCAAATGCAATTTTCGACAATAAAGTGCACATGATCCATTAGAGGTAGTAAGTGGAGGCAGTAAACGCCCTCAGCAGGAGCTATTATACGAGTTTTATATTCACACTTAGGGTTTATTGAAAGTTCCTGCTGGCTTTGTTTCAGCGACATTGAAATAGCTCAATTTAATACACTTTATTTTTTTACTCAGTGAAAATTGTGCTCGCAATTCTTTGACTTTATAACAGTGCATTGGTGCAAATAAACGAAGCTTCATGTAAATACTATCGTGTGCAGTTATTGGAAACCGTAGTTATTGATTCGAAGTGAATTTTTAGCTTTTTGTTTGTAATTTTTTTACAAGGGTTGTAAAAAATTATTTAAATATTTGGTGAACTAATTATTATCCTGAATCATTTTCCAGAACTGTGTAAAATACTTTTTTGCCAAACCTTTATCTATTCAACACTAATAAGAATCATTATTTCTAAATATTTACTTTTTAAAAATATTGCGTTTAAACATTTCTAAGCTTCCGGAAAAGACGAAAGCTTATAGGACTATTATATGATTTCATTACGTAGTTTCATTACAGGAATTTTCCCGACAGCGCAGTAGAGCGCGACACGGCTCGAAATAAAAATCTCTTATATTTCAAGCGGGTGCAGTTTGAAGCGTCGTGACCTAAGATATATTCTATTTTCGTTCTACATTTCAAAACGTGATAAACAAAGTTACTTGGACGACAACTTCTATACATTTATTTAACGTTTACATCCGTAAATCTTAAGTAAATCCTACTGCAAGCCACGTGTATGGAATCAAACGAAAATATCTCGGAGGATTCAGGGAAAGCTTACCAAACTCTATTCTTCCTTCCCTCCCTCGCGTTAAGAGGCTGTCAATACCTAAAGCGTGCACACTGTCTATTTGCATCGGAGTAAATGAGATAGCTCTATCGCTATTACTCAACTGGGCCTGGGCAAGGGAATAATAAGAAAACTATAGCAACATTAGTAACTAACGACGTCTGCTTATTATATCTCACGCTTCTATAGGCGCAGTCAAGTGGAACCACCTTTTTTTTATCACAACTAAGGAAAGTATCGAAAGAATGAATGAATGATACCTATATATTTTTAGTCAGCTATCAGATTGCCTAAAGACACCCCTCGGTTTTACTCGCACTTATCCCGGATTATCCTCAGTAATGACCGGCTCGTGTATTTTACTTACTTTAACGAATCTTTTAACCATGCATTCGCACAGAAATGGCGCGCCGGGATACGGGTGAGGATTAACTAAATTTATCCAAATATTCCGCCGCCGAGTCTGATTACGCAATACTTCGTGTGTCGTCGCGGCTTTTGCTTACTCACCATTATTATTTCAAGACAAAGACGACACACCCGTATGCTTATATGCACGAAAAGACTTCATTTTTTAGCTTTTACGGAAGAAATAGTACAAAAGAAGAAAAAGAAAATTAATTTCATTCACAGCGAATGATGATAAAGAGTGCGAGGGAAGGCGGCACATGAGTGATACCAAAAGTACAACGACCGCGGGGTGATGAAAAATCGTCAATTTCCTTGTAAAAAGTTGGGAGTCAGGAAAAATTCCGTTACGCTCTATCAGCACTAATGGCTTGCAAATAGCTCCACCAATCGTCTTACACTCTTATATCATTCTCGAGCCACCCGCTGCATTATTCAGTATTTTGCTTTTTAATATTCAGACGACATATTTGAGTCTCCTTTCAATTTTTTTCCGTTCCTCTCGTGTACCGGTGTGCACGGAATTTTAAAAGCTCCTTATCGATGTTCGCCTCTTAATCCCGACATATCACGCCGAGTGTTGGGTGTTCCATTTATATTTTATCGATACCGCTGAGGGGCGCTTGTTCTCTTGTTCGCATTATTTTTATAATCTGCGGACGGCGTCGTATTCCGATTCTCATCGCCGATCGGGCCAGCGTTGTCTGCAATTTATTCGGGAAAGGAATAGATTCATAGCCGGCCGGATTAAAAGGAAAATGAAAGCAAAATATATGGGTCTGTCGAGCGAGCGAGCCGCTGAAATAGCTAGCTGCAGGTTCGTTTAATTATCGACATTCCTGCAACGAGGTCCAACAAATTGTTTTTGTCGGACGGCGCTGGACGCCCATCGATATTTCATTATTATAACCACGATATTGAGGCTCTGTCCGCTATGACAACACGTATTTACGACGCTATTTACGGCCGTGAATAAATTACGTTCACGGTAATTGTGAAACTTTAATATGTTTTATTTATTGATCATTAGCTGGGTAATTAACGGTCTGATTAATTTCGTAGGTCGAGTATTAAAGGTGTAGGTAATAAGTAATAATAGTATATTGGCCGATGATTTGTGGAGACGTATTTTGATCAATATCGCCTGTAGGATAGTCGGCGTCTTTGGTGGCTAATATGTCCGAATGCAGCACTAGCCGGAATATTGCCTACCTAGCCTTCCAAGGACCACAGAATATCTTCAGCGCTATAAAGATACTGGATAGGGTAGCCATTAACTGTAAATTTGCGTAGGATTGGGATATATGTGACGTTATCTATGAAAAGGGACCTTACTGTCGATGGCGGTTACGCCATTATTAACGATGCTCCGATATAAATACAATGCCGCGCGACGCTGTGCGGCGTAAGCGCCATCGACAATAAGGCAGGGCTTTAAATACCGTTAAAAAGTTGGTATCGTTACCACAAGGTGACAGATTTAACGTTAAGTTGTAACTAACGTTAGACCAGGTACCGTTAGTTATACTACTCTTTACCGGTAATAAAATGGTAACGTTAGCAGCTGTCAATTTGAGCTAACGTTAAGTCAAAGGTATCGATACACCATTGTTAACGTTAGTAGGTAACGTTAACAGCTGCTTATTTACCGTTTGATTAACTGATAGGTGCCATCATCGTTGACAATCGAGCGAATGTTCATTCACTCTCAAGCAGAGATGGGCAATTTTAATAACAAAACTTCCGTGAGACAAAGACATATTAAATGGAGATGGGCATTTCGTAATTGATTCCTGGTTCCACGATTACTCGAAATTACTTTGTAATCTGATTACCGATTCCCAGATTACTTTGTAATCTAACAATACCGAATTACTAATAGTGGAGTCAATATAAAGTTAAAGTTACATTAATTGCACAGTAAAATGTTTCTACACGGGTGAATTATATATCATATTGAATACCCGTCTGCGAATTAACAACTTGATATCTGTTCCCGTTTTTAGGGTTCCGTAGCCAAATGGCAAAAAACGGAACCTTTATAGATTCGTCATGTCTGTCTGTCTGTCTGTCTGTCTGTCTGTCCGTCTGTCTGTCCGTCCGTATGTCACAGCCACTTTTCTCCGAAACTATAAGAACTATACTGTTGAAACTTGGTAAGTAGATGTATTCTGTGAATCGCATTAAGATTTTCACACAAAAATAGAAAAAAAACATAAATTTTTGGGGTTCCCCATACTTCGAACTGAAACTCAAAAATTTTTTTTTCATCAAACCCATACGTGTGGGGTATCTATGGATAGGTCTTCAAAAATGATATTGAGGTTTCTAATATCATTTTTTTCTAAACTGAATAGTTTGCGCGAGAGACACTTCCAAAGTGGTAAAATGTGTGTCCCCCCCCCCCCCTGTAACTTCTAAAATAAGAGAATGATAATACTAAAAAAAATATATGATGTACATTACATGTAAACTTCCACCGAAAATTGGTTTGAACGAGATCTAGTAAGTAGTTTTTTTTTATACGTCATAAATCGCCTAAATACGGAACCCTTCATGGGCGAGTCCGACTCGCACTTGGCCGCTTTTTTTAGAAATAACATTTTTTTTATTTTATATTTTATACTACCTAAACAGTAATTTCTAACTAGATTTTTTTTGAAGAATGGGCTATGAAGCTTACACGACTACACGGTCAGAATTTCTCCCGACAATAATATTAATTATAGATTTAATGAAAAAAACAATAATTTTGTAAGTTTTCCATGACCGAGAATATCCCACACTGAGAGAAAAGTTTACTATTGTGGTTAATTTAATAGTATTTGTTTCGATCATGTTTAATTTATCTGCCCGAGGAACTGCTATATTCGCAGAATAGCAGCATGATTTTGGAAACAAACAGCAAATAATGTTCTACACAATTAATGGACACTTCTAGTTTTTTGGCAGTACATAACTGTACAAGTTATTGAAGACTACATACTTATTTTTCTCGCAATAATTAAATCAATTTCCAGCATAAAAAGTCAATGAAGTATGCTGTATTTCCAGGCTTCCACAGAGGCCAAGTCAAACTTTGTTTAAGATGTCAAAAAGATATCATTTTGTTATCATTCGCCCAACCGTCTCGCTCGCACCAATACATATTTCATCTAGTACGAGTGAAATGCACGCGCGAATGATATAAAATGACATCTTTTATAACAAAGTTCGAATTAGCATCAAGGTATATTAGGAAAATATACCTTATGACTTATGGCATTGCGTTAAGGTTTAATAATTCAATGCATAAAGTGTCTGTGTTTATGTGTCTGTGTTTGTGGTGTCAATTTTTATATCTATTCACAAAACGTTTAGAATACAGGATGCACAGTCAGATATAAATAGACCCTTAAAGTCTTACAACTATCTATGATACTGGATCTCAAGCTTATTTGGTTAGTAAGTACCGTCCACCAAGTTATACTTCGAATAGCCACCCGGAAAAATTCCAAAGCTAATTTCGAATTTTAAAATTTGACAATTCACGAGAAGAGTAACGTAACGTCAAAGGATATGTTTGTCCCTTTTCAACGATCCTGTCATCCGATGCTTGAGTAGAGAAACTAAAAGAAGCAAATGTCAGCAATTCGTAACGCTTAGTTTTTGTTAGCGATAGCGCATCGCGACATGAGAACTAGTATGAGCCTGGCCCTCGATTACGTATAATTGCAAGGAAACTTGGGATCAAGTTATCTTAGTCAATTTAGAGCAGTTGGAAATCAACTCATTGTGAAGTTTTTGAACGTTTTCAAATAATTTGTTGGATTAAGTAGTAAAAGTGTTACAGTATGTTATATATTTGTGATCTACTCACAAGGCCCTTTCATTTGGTACCCCACATGGTATGTTTAAAAGAAAAATGGTAAAAACTTTGCATCACAGTAACTACCCTCACCACTTTCGCGCTTGTCATCTCATATATTTGTGTTCAGGATATTATACTGAATGCACTGATACCAAATATACTCATATCCGAGACGACATGAGCGTAAATTTTTCTAGAAGACTTTTCGAGAAAAGGCCAGGCTACAATATCTTTACAGGTTGATTGATACTGAGTGTATTAACACCATGTTCACCCATATCCAAGACGATATGAACGAAAAGTAACCTAAAGCCACCCTACCAACATTTTCGTAACAATGAGAGATTACACTGATTTAAACTTTCACGATTTTTACACATTATTAAATTATACAACGATACGCGATTAAGTCCCGTTGTATAATTTAATAATGAGAGATTATTTCTTGGAAATAATGTTGTAATATAAACTCCTTGTAGAGCACCTACCTGCGAAGAGATCGTGCTGTCAAAGTTGTTAATGATTTAATATAATATTGTTAGTTAACTAAAGTTTTATTAATGCATCATTTCATCTTATACACCGCGGGATTTAATAACCCGAAAGATTTAAACCACGTATTTTTGACGACAGTACGAGTAAATAATGTTATATCAACATGGGTCCAATTATATATTTTAATTAAACTACTATTTCAGTACAAATTAAATCATGACATTTCACGAATCACTCCGATATCATACGATGCACGGCGAATGCAGTGACATGTGTTCCATGACAAGAAGTGTCAAGTTATGTCTAGGATCATGTTTACGTTGAAATTATTTCAATTGATTGGCACCTCAAAATACCACAAATTGTATCAAAACTTTATTAATTACTACAACAGTAGGTACAGTGCAGTTATTATTGTTGAAACTTTGCGATAAAATCTTTTCCTTTGAGTGAGATAACCAAAGCCATTAACCATGATTATATCCGAAAGAAATAATGTCTCTTATTGTTTTAACTCATACTACAGCTGGAAAGGGATGATTACTTTGTTAAAATCAATGAATGACCTTTTGTTAAAATATCGATCATGCTTATCAGTACGTATTTTAAATTCTCGATGTGTTGATTTATACTGAGTAAAGTAAAATAAACAACTATGTTAAACAATTACGCTTTTTTATTAATTTAATGAATTAGGTTTTCACACCTGAGGATGCCGAAGACCGGGCAAAGTGGAGAAGGCTGAGCAGGAAAGCGGACCCTGGCGCTAGACCGGGAAAACGCTAGGTTGAAGAAGAAGAATGAATTAGGTTTTCGAAGTGTGTACCACCGTTTTCAGCACAAAGATTTAATTTTAAACGGATTTCATTATTTAGGTTTGTAATAGGGGTGAGTGAGCTCCGGATATGGAGAAGACCTGATTTTATGTTTTTAAAGACCGTTTCCACAGATGGAAACGTGTTACCATGAAGTGATCTAGAACTCATCAGACTTTCCTACTGAAAATTCACAAATGCTTTTGACTAACTACGAGCATGGATAGGGTCGCGGTTCAGGCCACTATGGAGGGAGAATAGTTATCCAAATATTTAAGGTAGGACGCCAGGATACTACCCTCATCAAGCGCATGACATATCCAAATGAAAATCTCAAATATATTTAACCAACACCTTTATTCTTTTAAAATTACACGACCCGCTACGGCCGTAACACGAATTATCTATTGCTAATAACTAAGTAACACTAAGCACTTCTCAGTTACACGTCTACTTATTCAAATTTATACTAAATACATCCTAGGCAGCTCGGTGCCTACCGTCAACAATATTAAAGTTACTATTCCTTAAATAGCACTCCAGGTCCAGTAAAAGTTATGCCCCAACCTCCGGGGATGTTTAGCAATAAATACTTTCTCACAGGGATTCCAGGTTACCTGTTCGACATCAATGATTCTTATTTAGCAAAGGATCAATTTTAAAAGTCTTATCTTCACGGACACTGCCAGGAAGACCACCGCTGTCCCAGGTTGGCACAGCCTTAGAGTAGCCCGGTCCAGGAAAACCAGGGTACAGAAGAACCCTAAGAACAAAGAGAATGTTCTAGGTTATTGAAAAATATTTTACTACGTTAAGTTTTATATTATAATTTGAGGCACAGCGCGATTTATATTTCGGTAAGGAAGCGATAAAAGACTTACCGGGGTTTATGCCGGGCCCATTATTTCGTATACCAACGACGGTGCTGATGACCGCATGGCAAGACAAAAGGTGCTACAAGTTGCACGAGGGATTGCTGGAAAATCCACATAAAACACTATATTAGCCAATCTCGAAATACCCTAATAACTCCACCCTTCCATCAATATATTTAAATGTGTGGAAACTCACCAAATTATATTAAATTGAAGACACTAGAATGATAGCCGCCATTACAGGTAGGCCTAAGACGCTAAGTTATTCACATTTTGGGACGAGCCCAGGAATTGATTGCCCACTATTGTCCAAGATCTCTTCACATCTTGGAGCTCGTCTTAGCAATGATTTTCCAAAAATCCAACAAAAGGAACCACAGACAAACTGAGGAATGAAAACCCTCCCATTCAATGGACACCGCGACTGACCGGTTTGACCCTTGGAATACTTCAAGTCGTCGAAAATAAAAAGAGATACCTATTTTGGAATCTGAAAATACGGCCTTTATTTATAATTGGAAATTATAAAAAGATATAAGAACGACTATATTAGGTTTATTGTTATACAACAAGGGGGACCGACCGTCTGTTATGGAACCATAGACAACCAACCAAATGACATTGACATACGTCAATGTCCATCGAGGAACTAAACAAACACTGACTCGGTTTTGTCGAATTCAAACCGTTAATATGTGGTATTTCTATGTTTTAAATGTAGTTCAATTGTGAAATGTGTATCTCATAATGGAGAACAAAGTGCTTGTGTCCTGACATGACGCAGGAATACAACATGGATGCGCCAAATGCGACGGAGTGCATGCCTAGAAAGATTTACCGCTTCGGTAAGTTTTATACCCTAAATATAGCTAAAAAAAACGTATAGGTGAGGCTGTAAACAACACTACAAATCTCAGTCCTTGACTGACCCACCAATACATCCGTGTAGAAGGTATTTTACCTATCAAATCTTACCCAAATAAACCTACTATTCTCTAACCTATAAAGTACTTATACAATATCCTACTCAGCTGAGTATAACACTGGGTGGATACCCCAAAGTGTTACAGTTCATCTTTAGTTGGGTTAAAAAAAAAATTTTGAATAAAATTTTTTTTTTTTTATATAAGCTCTACGCTTAAAACGAAGTTAACACCTTAACCTACAAAACGTATCCAAGAAACCACAGATAATCTATAAAGAATACTAAACTTATAACCAAACTTATACCTGACTTGGTGAATGATCAGTTCAACCAAGGAAATGTAATGACTAATTTTTTTTTTTTTTTAATTAATTAGTTATTATTAGTTCCGGAACTACTTATTCTTAATGCGCGCTTACCTAAACCTAAAAGAAAATGTCAAAGACGGCAACGTTAATAAACTTTCCCTTTATTAAAGAAATTGCCCATCACCGACAGTAGTGGAAATATGTAATGAGCTGCATTTTCTAGCTATTACACCATTCCTAGATTGACGAACCAAAGTTCAGTTACAGTACAGAGTTTAGCGAGAACGTAGTCCCTTTTTCACGACTTAATAGTATTTTATATAATAGGCCCATTTAAGGGTATATAAGTAAGTTTCTGCAGTTTATTCAGATCATTTAAAGTTTTATGTCTTTATAAGGACATATTAAAGATTACTGTTGGTCCGTGTGCACCCAGTACCAATAAAAACGAATACATGGAACAACTACCCAGTCTGATGAAAACAAGCTCGCGCCAGGCTGCATTCAGTTTAGTAGGTACGTTCAGTATTCCGTATCACACATGATATTCATAAGTGTAAGTGTTGTCCACAATAGGTGTTAAGACGAGAACCGCTAAGAAGACGGCTCGGCTTCACCAGGACGTACAATGTCTTTTATATGAAAGTTACCTAGAAGTTTTCCTTCTAGGGATTTTAAAGAGTATACAAGAGGACTCAATTTTTTATGAATGACACACTTGTCATAACGGGGCGCTAATTTAGCAGAAAAGTGTTTTGCTGCATTTGACAATGGGAAACATCTTTTATAAACGATTTGCCCTTCTTCCAGTTCTACGTGACGCTTCCTCATGTTATAATACCTAGCATTACGTTCATGAGAGGCAGTCAACGAGTTACGCACTTTTTGAAATACAGTTTTGAGCTCTTTAAGTTTTTCAGAAAAAGCACCACTGGTATCTAATTCGAGTGCGTTTTGATCTAAGGGACCTTCGCTATTATAAAGGGAACCATCTAGAATCATTTGACGACCATGTGTTAAGAAATACGGTGTGTTTTTAGTTACTTCGTGACGAGCTGTATTTAACGCACATTGTATTTCCGATACGTTCTTATCCCAGTTGCGGTGATCAGAACGCACGTATGATGCAATGGTTCTTACTAGCTCACGGTTCACTCGTTCCGTTTGATTCGTCTGAGGATGATATCTAGGGTTATAGAAAATATGAGGGACATCATATTTGAACATTAAGTCTCTAAAGTCTTTGGAAGTAAATTGAACTCCATTGTCGCAGAATATATATTTAGGAACCCCATGTATAAGGAATATCCCTTTTTCCATACACTTAACAATAGCTTTAGCAGTTATGTTTCGTAGTGGAAACAAAGTCACATACTTACTGAAATAATCAGCACATACGAAGAGATACTGATTCCTCAGATAAGATGGAGGAAAGGGACCAAGAATATCACAAGATATTGCTTCGCCTGGCGACGATATACGTCGGGGATTACCCATCAAACCAGGACGAGCTAAGTTAACAGGTTTATAAGTTTTACAAATTTCACAAGAGTCGACATATTCCTTCACGTCTTGAAATAAAGTGGGCCAATAATATATGTCGGCTATTTTGGAATGAGTCTTCCCCACGCCAAAATGACCAGCAGTAGGATCATCATGATACTTGTTTAGGACTTCATTACGGTGCTCATAAGGAAGTACCAGCTTCCAGTCAAATTGAGCTGTCAGACGATACTTATTCTTAGAGTAACGGAAAAGTTTATCATTTTCAATTTTAAAGTTGGGAAAGAGAGAAGGTTTTTCAGACACCTTTTTATGTAGGTCAAGATACCAAGGATCTTGAATAGTAACCGAATTTATA